>NC_031772.1:6133000-6195256 GCF_001522545.3 Parus major
CTGTCCTGTCCCCATGCCACCTGCCCTGTCCCTGTCCCTGTGCCGCCTGCCCCCTCCCCACCCCAGCCTGTCGCGGCTGGCTGCCAGGCTTGTCACGGTGACAATCGTCAGGTTTTAATTAGTCTCCAACACGATTCCTGTCACAAACACTCTGCTGGGGGTTGTTTGTTTTAATTTGATCAGGGACAGGCACAGAGAGGGGGAAGAAGGAAGGTAATTAAATTTGACTAAAAATCTTGGAATACCATTAAAGCGGATGTCCTCATCTGCATAATCCGCTCCCCACGGCGCCCTAAGCTGCCACCAATTCAGTGTCACTCTCCCGAGGTGTTCCACAGCAGCCTGTGTGGGTGTCTGAGTCCCAGCCAAGGGACAGGGGAACACAGGGGTGCCATGTCCTGCTGGGTCAGGACACCAGGGACACAGTGACAAGGCAAATGGAGCCAGCTGTGCCTCCAGATCCCAGCCTTGGGAATGCCAAAGCTCCTGGAGCTGTGGCTTCAGGCCCCTGCACAAGGCCAGCCAAGCAGGAGGTGGTGGAGGGTCAGAGCGGGTGTCTCTCCTTATTCTGTAGCCTTAAACAGCAATTTTTGCCCTTTGGTGCTTCTCTTTTCCTACTTGTGTTTTCTTGTTTAATATGGAGAAAATAGTGTTCCCTGCCTGGCTGTCCATAGAGCAATTACCTGTAATTATTTCTGCTCATTGGCAAGTTGTTACTAATGATGTTTGCTGAAGGTTTGATTATTACTGCAAATGCTGCTTCTACATCTGGGGTTGGGATGCTGGGGAAGTTTCTGGGACAAGCAGGTTTTCCAGGGAGGGGTTGTGCTTCATGGAGATATCTCAGTTGGAACCAGAGATTGTGACACTCGCTTTGGGGTGGGTTTTGTTCGGTAGGGGGTGTTTTTGTTATATTGATAAATTAACAAGTGTGATAAACTCCCACTGGATGACAAACGGGTTTGATGAGACACATTAAAAATCCTTTTTTTTGGGATTTGGGATAATTTGGGAAGAAACATGAAATGCCACCAGCTCCTGGCTGGGCTGCAGAGGCAGCAGCACCTTTGGGAGAGCACCCACGGTGGAACTGCCTTTTCTAGAGGCACTGAGGGAACAGCGAGAGCAGGGCAGGGCCAGGGCAGCTCGCCTGCCAGCTGTCCCACAGCACACACAGCTTCAGCAGATGATGTGAAGTGTTCCTGCCCTAGAAAACCTCTCATAGCCCCTAGCAGAAACAGGATGTTGTAAGAATGAGTTGCACTTGGGGGCAGGATCACCTTGTTACCATGATGTGCCCTGGGAGTGCCTCAGTCCTGCCCCAGCTCTGGCTGCAGCAGCCAGGTGATCTGAGGATGGAGCAGCGGGGCGAGGATCAGGATCCCCTGCAGACCTCTGCAACCACAGCAAGGGATTTGCAGGGCATCCTCATTCCAGTTGAAAGCCACAGGGCTGACACAGTGACTGTCACTAAAAGGAGAGCTGGAGCATCGTCCTCTGAGCACCTTGCCCAAGTATCCTTCCATCCTGGTTTGTAGCTGTACCACTAAACCATCCCTGCTTCCAAGATTTGGTCTCCTGCTTCTTTCAGCACCCCTTGCCACGAGGACTGTCTGACCTCACTTACCTACAGGATCTGGTCAGATTTGTCCAATGTTTCCACCATGATTCTGCCTGGGTTCCTTTTTTAACTTTCAAAGTCCCAGTTAAAGCAGTGTTATCTTCCATTTGCCCACTTCCATCTCTGTTCTGCCTGAAGGATCTTCTCCTACAGCTGAGAACAGAAAAGGAATGCAGAGCCCAATGAGGTGCTTCATGGCAGCTGCAGATGGATAATCTGTGTTCTGAAGTGGGCTGATCCCTCAGGATTCCTGCTGGGACCACTCACCATCCCACAGGACACATGGCAGGCCCTTCCCCAAGCTGCGTGTCTGATCCCAAGAAGAGCTGTGTCTGTCAAGGTGCCAGCTGGCCATTCTTTTATGCAAAAATGCATGGTTTTGTCCCAAATCTCTGTCAGTGGAGTCAGTCAGTGAGGATGCCTGAATTCCCATCATGTCCATGGCCAATGTCTGTTCTGAGCAATGCTGAAATCAGAGTGCCTGCTTGTGTGACTGCCAGGCTGGGCAGGTGGAGTTGTCTTCATCCAGAGAGGGGGGGAAAAGCTCCAGGGAAGCCAGGCCTGAGTGAGAACTGAGGGATCATCCCAGTGGCAAACAAATCAAAAGGAAAAGCTGGCTTGGTTTGCTCAAACACCACATTACCCCAGTGGGAAGGGGTCTGTGTGGCCATGCCTGGGACATGACTGCAGAGCTCTGCCATGGAGGTCACACCTTCGAAATCCCGGGATATAAATCTCTGCCATGAGGTTGCACAAGCCTTCCTGAGCCCCTCGGGGTCTGTAACATTTGCTGGGCTGCACAGCCCAGAGGCTGAACCTTTGTGGGGAGGTGTCCAACACACCCCTACATTACCCCAGGCTTGGGAGGAGATGCAATCCCAGGAGCTGGACAAGGACTGCTGCCAAAGGGTGGGAAATTCTTGGACCACTAACAAAGCTCATGTTGAGAAATACAACCAGAGTGTAAAGATGCTGTGACAGCAGGGGGTGGGTGATTGCACTGGGCATCACTTGTTTCTCCTGCTTTTTATTTCTCTCTCTTCATTAGCATTATAATCATATTTTGTATTAATTGCTAAGCTGTTCTTATCTCAACCCACAAAGTTTCCCTTTTCTTTCCCATTCTCAGGCACACATGGGGGGTGGTGGGAGTGAGTGGCTGTGGTGCTGAGCTACTGCCAGGGGTTGAAAGCCCAATCCGAGTGTGGGAAGAGAAACCAGCTCACTCCATCCCCTGAGAAAGTTACTCCAGCCTACTGGAAGCCCCCCAGCATGAAGATACTGCTTAAATCCCCTGGGAGAAGAGGGTCGCTCCTGGCTGGGGCTGAGGTAGGGCAAGGGGAACATTCTGCACATGAAGAAGTTGCAGAGTGGCAGGGGGGCCCTGTCCTGGCACAGGGGTGGTACAGAGTGAGGTGCATTTGTGAAGGTGCACACGGGGTGGGGGCAGGCAGACTCCACCGGCCAGGTGCTACCTGTGCACTGAGAGCTGTGGCTGAGCAATGCCTTTAAAGATCCTTCTGCAGGGCTGAGGCAACAGCCCAAGGATCCCAGGGATGGGCAAATGGTCAGGCTGGGCAAGCATCACTCCTGTGCCAGGGATGGGCCTCACAGCCAGCTGGGATGGCTGCAGCTTCTCTTTGGAAGGAGAGAATCATTAATTTTCCCCAGATACACATTTTCAAGTACCTGTAATGAAAGACAACTGTGCATGTTCCTCCCTGTAATTGGGCTGTTTGCACTCTAAATACAGTACAGCTTCTACCTGACTGGCTAATAAGGAATGATTTTCTCTCCTTTTATCTCTAATTAAGCCAAACTGAGCCTGGCATTGCTGCTCTGCAATCATCTCCCAGTGCAGGGGTTTGCTAAGTTACAGGAATTGGCTTTTATAAGGTTTTAAAAGATTAATCTGTAACAATGTGCATGGAAAAAACATAAATCTGTTAATGAAACTTGGAGGATTTCAATAAGAAATTGATTTTAAAGTGTCTGCAAAGCAGGGGTTGGAGGAAAACACTCTTGGACTGATCAGCTGATGGTGTTGAGCAGAGGTGGATTTGGGAGCATGGCTGGGATGGCTCCAGCCAGCTTTGCAGAGGCTTTGGGGTGTTATTTACTGTCTGCACAGAATCATGCAGAGGGCTGGGGAACCTCTTTCTTCAATCCACTGGGGACTTGGGACCAGTGGATAGGGACGATGTGGGGCAGGACAGGGTTCTCTGTGGGGGTGGGGACCCTGAGAGCTCACACACCCCTCCATCAGTGGAGTGCTGCCACCCTGCTGGGGCCCTGGAAGATGAGCTGCCAGCTTGGCCTCCACCCCAGGATGGAGAGGGTACACCCTCCATCCCAGTGCTGGAGCCCTGGCCATGGGTGGATGTGGGATGAGCCAGGGCTGCCCCAGTGTGCTAAAAGCCAGAGCAGTCCTGCTGCTGCCAATCCCACACTTTAACCAAGCTGAGAGAGCGATTTTTTCCTCTCCAGGCTTTAATCTTGCAGCCTTCATCACCATCATCTTCATCTACTCCAGCATGTTCCACCCCATTCCCATCACTACTTCCAAAACAGCAGCGAGAGGTGTCTGCTCCAGGGAATTCAAGAGCACAATGTGGTTCCTCTTCATCGCCATCACCGAAGCTGGACGCTCATCTTCCTCCTCAAGGCGCTCTCCCTGCTGCAGGTGGCAATGCCAGGAGAGCCCCAAACCCTGGCCAGGCCCTGGAGCACAGCTGGATGTGGGAAATGCTGGGTTTGAGTCTCCTCACCCATGCAGGGGCTGCCCCAAGGCCACACATTGCTCAGCACTGGGCTGTTCCAGTGCTGGAGAAGCCCTGAGCACAGGTTTCCTCATCAGCCAGCAGATCTTGTTAGTACTTTATTAATTGCACAGATGGGAAGAGCAGCCCCAATCCAAGTCAAACAACTGCTGCAGTTTCATATGATACAAAACAAAAGTCCCTTAAATACAAAATACCCGGCTCTAAGTGAGCATCACCTGGTGCTGAGCTCTGCCACCAGAGTTATATATTAATATTCCACCTGTACAAGTATTTATAGATAGAAAAAAAGAAACACTTTAAAAAAAATATCAGGAGAAATTTCACTCCCCCACATGTTAGTTATATTTTTATATATATATATATAAAATACATATATATATAAAAACACAGACTAGAGGCTGATTTGTGCTTTTTTTTTTACCAAAAGACAGACAGACAATTATGGCCAAACTGACACTGGGGGTCCCCAGCTCATGGGTCGTGTTGCCTTCCAGTTGGAACGACGTCTGGGAATTTGGGTCCCTGCCTCAATGGAGAAACCAGGTCATCTTCTGGGTGCTGACAGCTCTGGTGTCATGAACAGGTCCTTCATGAAGGGAAGGAAGGGTGGAAAGGGGAACGGATGTCTCTGCAGGGAGCAGGTGGACACGAGCCACGTGTAGCTGCCCAAAGAGGGGTGAATCCCAAACAGCTGCCCCTCCTGTCATCCCTGCTCCCTCTGGGTACAGCCTTCAACACTGAGGGCAGCACAAAGGGGGAGCTGGTCTGGGGAGTCTGTCCCCACCTCGATGCCTCTTTCAGGCATTGTCCCTTCCCACTCGGGCACAGCTGCTCCGGGGCTCCAGCAATGTCCTGCCCCACACAAATAACGGGTTAGCTGGTTCAGGGATGGCTTGGAACGTGGTCCATCCACCCCTCCTCCCAGTGACACCCAGTGCAGAGAGAGGGCTTTTAGCCAAGAAAGAGCAAGGCACAGGAGTACAGGGCTGCTTCTTCCATGAATTCAGCACCAATGCTGCAACAGATTCCATCTGCCCCTTGACAGGTTGGCACTTGAGCTGTACCTATGTATCTACGTGCAGCCCCCTCCTCCCAGAACAGCTGCCTCTTCCACTAGCACAGTGACTCCCTGGCTGTCCCCACTGGGTGACACCACACACACAATCCCCTCCTCGCTGCCCTCCCTCCACTTCCCGACCCCGCGCTGCGACCTGCGGACACGGCCCCGTTTTCCCCGCTCGCTCCTCCAGCCTCACTCCAAGCTCCTTCACCCCTGCTGTTGCTCCTGGCTTGTGTGGGGGGCTCCAGCTCCTGCCACAGGCTGCATTAGGGGTCGTCCCATGGCCACTCTTCCCCTCCGCTCCCCTGCCTCTCCTGTGGGACACCACGGCTTCCCCTCTGTGGCCACCCTGCCCCGCAGCACCCGGGCCGTGGCACAGGACTGCCCAGCCCGGGGTGAAAGGACATTTATAAATATGTGCCTCTGTCTCCCCTCCACGGGCACTGCACCACACCGTGCTTCCTTCTGAGAGCCCCAGTCCGGATCCACTGGCAAGTCCAAGTCTGAAAGGACAGAGCATCTTCCTGGTGCCTCAAATCTTTGTCTCGGGGCCGTTGGGACTCAGGGCTGGGAAAGAGTCTCGGATCCTCACCAGCTCCATGGCACAGAGGTGGCCAAAGACCCTGTTATACCACTCGGGAGACCGGCCCCTGGAGAAGGGAAGAGTCAGGAGGGGTGAGTGGGCAGGAGAGACACTGGCAATATCAAGGAGCAGCACATCCTGCTGCTCCATCCCCTCCCCATCCGGAGGGACCCGTTACCTGAGGTCAGCCCTGCAGATGTGGGTCACCCTGGAGCGGCCCATGGCGCTGGGCTCGATGAGGTACTGGGATGTCAGCACGATGGCCTTGACACCTCCCTCCACCGGCACCTTGTCGTGCTCCACCGAGAGCGAGCTGAGCAGGCAGGCTCCCCGCGGCAGGTCCGTGCGCCAGCGCCTGCGACCGAGCACGAGTCACCACGGGGCCCGCAGCGGGATGGGCCAGTGCGGGATCCCCCGTGGCCCAGGAAGGAGGAGATGGGGCTGGAGCAGAGGGGAAGAGCCAAACTGAGCCCAAACCCGCTGCGGGTCCCGCCGCCCTCACCGGAGCACCATGCAGTCCCTGCGCGGGTGTGGGGCCATGCTGTCCGTCACGTAGTGGTACACCTCCATGTCCTTGTCCAGCGCCTCCACCACCCTGCTCTGCAGCAGGTCCTCGTCCCACAGGTGACGCTCCCGCAGCACCCGGTGCAGCACCGTGGCGGGAGGGGCCTCAACGTCCGTGGAGACCTTCCACAGGCGCAGAGGGTGCCCATCCCCAACCTGAGGGCACGAGGTGAGGGTCACACAGACTGTCCCACGGGACCCCCAGTGCTAACCCCTGAGCAGCTTTGCTGATGGCTCCCACTGCCACAGAGCAGCACAGTCCCATCTGCTGGGTAGCAACAGATGGGGTGGGACCTGCTCTGGCTACTGGAGACTTCAACCCATGCACATTTCCCTGTTCTCAAGCCCCTCCACCCAGTGGCATTTACCTTTTTGCAGGACAGCTCCGTGTTCAGAGGCCCTGGCGTGCTCAGCCACCCCTTGAATTTCTCTGATGACTCTTTGAGCAGGTTCTGGACACTCTGCTCAAAGTAGGAGTGTAAATCCTTGCTCTCCCCCTGGCACACCAAGTCAGCCAGGGGGTGCGGATAAGAGTCTGCAGCCATATAGGAGCTGCTCAGCTGCAGCAAGATTTCGTGGGAGACCTGCAAGCCAAAAGCACACAGATGTCCAGTAAGGCAGAGAGATCCTGCGGGGACTTTGTGAGTGGTCCTGGACAGACAGACAACTGTAACTCATTCCCTACGGAGTGGGGAGGATGGACATACAGCCTGCACCACCTCCTGCCCCAGGACATAGCTGGGCTTGGCTCCAGGGTGAATGGCTGGTGGCTGCTGTCCCACAGAGGGAAGGGTGCCCTCAGCCCGCCCCAGGACCAGCACCTGCTGGCAAGGTCACACCTCCCATGGGCAGTGCTGGGCTGGGACACCACTGCCACCCACCTGGAAGAGCTTCTTGCAGTCAGTGATCATGTGGGAGAGCCCCTGCGTCGCGGCCATGTTCTCATTGAGGTCCTTCTGGTCCGGCTTCCCCATGGTGCCCCTCTTGTGCATGGCCCTGTGGGGGATCAGGTGGGCACCTCTAGACCCCCATGGCTCTCATTTGTGTCACAGAGAGGAGCCAACAGCCCCCCATGTCTCACCATTCCCTGCTGGCCCCCTCCCACAGCAGGCAGGGAAGGAGCACTGGGGACCTGGGGCTCAGCCAGCCCTCACCTGGGCGATGTGCTTTCCTTCTTGGACACGTTGAGGTGGAAGATGGAGGGGGCCAGGCACACAGCCAGGTTCCCAGCCGTCATCTGGTTCTCCTCAGCCGAGGCGATGTCGCTCAGGAAGTAGAGCAGGGTCTGCAGCACCTCCCGGTTCTCGTCCGGCATGAGGATGATGGCAGCCTGCACCGCCTGCAGCCGCTGCTCCTTGGACACGACTGCGGGCACGGGGCAGCGTCAGCAGGGCGACCCCACAGCCACCACCCACCCCCTCCATCCAAACAGAGGGACTCCTCCTCCCCAAGAGCCCAGGCTGCCCCAGCCCGGCCCTTACACTGGTAGATCTGCAGGAAGGTGTCGGTCAGCTTGCTGGTGAAGATGGGCTCGGGCAGGTCACGGAAGTACTGCTTCAGCAGGTCGGCCACGTCGTATGCTGACTGCCCCGAGTAGTTGACGTTGTCGGGGCTGGTCTCGTTCATGTGCCGGAGCGCCTGGATCCGGGACTTCACCCCGGACTTGCGGAAAATGCCAACCTGCCGGGGCAGAGCAGGGGGTGAGCGGGCACCGGCCTGGGCGGGCACCTGTGGGACAGGCAAAGACACTCCCTCCCCACGGGGATCATCCCTGAACCCACAGGAGACACAGCGAGGGATGGCCAAGGGGATGCTGCTGGGCCCCCACAGAAAATCCCATCCTCCTACTTCAGCACAGGCCACAAGAGGTGAACAACAGGACCCCTAAAGCTTTTTCTTTCCTCAAATCCCAGTGGTGCTGCCCAGCAGCCGCGGCCTCACCTGGTCCAGGCACTGGCTGCGCAAGTAGCGCATGGCCTGCTGGATGCTCTGGGGCAGGGGCTGCCCCGTCCGCTGCACGTTGACGATGGGTGGCACCCCAAAAACCATCTTGTCCCTGTAGTCAGGGACTTTACTCCTCTTCATGAACTTGGGGACAGTCCTGCAGAGTGGGACAGAGAGACGTCAGTGCAATGATCAGTGCCCTCAGCACCCCGTCACACAGACAGCAGTGTGGAACTGCTGGAACACACACAGACACACATTTCTGCAGTATTTGGAATACAAGCAAGGCAGCTTCCCAGCAGGAATGGCAGCACCTTTTATTAAGCTAAATATTTTGATACTTGGCTATGAAAAGTCCCACTCTCTAATGTTTCTGCAGCACTTTCAATGCCCCACAAACACCCGCAGCTCCCACAGTGGGAGATGATGCCAGGAGCCTGGGGCTCAGCTCTGGCTCACACTTGCCAGAGCAGACAGCCCTTGGTTTAGCTTTTCCCCCTCCACAACCCAAAGCTGCCCCAGGCTGGGGGCACAGAACGAGCTGCAGCCTGTGGGCTCCATCCTGGCCCCCCTTGCCCCAGCTCACCACGTCCAGGCCTGTTTGTGGGGCACAGAGTATTTCTCCATGATGGCTGTGAGCCGGAGCAGGGAGCACTTCTGGAGCAGGTTGAGCTGTGCCGATGACTGGCGGTTGATCTCCAGCGAGGCTGAGTTCAGGCTGGGCCGGTGGGAGTTCTGGAAGCTGTGCCAACGCAGCTTTCTGGGGACACACGGGATATTCCCAGCTAAGGAAACCCTCTCTGCTCTCCACTCCTTCATGGTTAGTGACACATCACCCTCTGGCACCAGCAGAACTGGCTGAGAAAAGCCACAGAACTCGGCAACAGCCCTAGCTGTCCTGGGGAGAGCCCCAGGGAATACTGGCACAGGGGAGGCACGTGCCCCTTGCGTTTAACCTTGCCATTAATGAAAACCCCTTTAATCAGGGGTCTGTGCAGGCAGGCAGGGCCGGCAGCAGTGGCAGTGCTGGCAGTGGTGTCCTGCGGCCACCAGAGCGCACCAGCGGCCCGCGCTGCGCTCCGGTCCCGCACTGTGCGGCTCCAGCAGCGATGCCCTCCCTCCTCTGCCCCCCGGGAACACGGGCATCCAGCCCTCCGGGAACACGGGCATCCAGCCCCCCCTCCCGGAACACGGGCATCCAGCCCCCCGGGAACACGGGCATCCAGCCCCCCCGGGAACACGGGCATCCAGCACCCCCGGGAACACGGGCATCCAGCACCCCCGGGAACACGGGCATCCAGCCCCCCGGGGACACGGGCATCCGCACCCCCGGGAACGGGATCGGGCGCTGCTCCCCAGACACATGGGCTGGGCACCCCTCCCTGCTGCAGCAGCCCCGTCCCTGGGAGCGCACATGGCCAGGCTGGATGGAGCTTGGAGCGAAGAGAAAGTGTCCGGTTGGAACGAGACTGTCTCTATGGTCCCTTTCTACCCAAACCACCTCGGAATTCTGTGATACCTGCAGGGTCTTGTGAGTGATGCTCCTACCCCCGAATCCCGGCGCTCCCGCGTCTCCATCTCTTCAGCTTCATTGAGGGAGTTCCCAGTGCTATCAAAGTCACTGGCAGAGGTGCCAACATCCGACATGGACTGTTCTTCGAAATGCAGGTTGGAGGGTTCCCCTCCCGAGTCCGACTCCTCCTCATCCTCCTCTTCCTCGCCCCCTTCCTCCCCATCCAGGCCAGGGAAGACGGCTTTACACCAGAGCTCCACTTTCTGCTGCAGCCCCCAAACGTGCTGCAGGATGTCGTCGAGGTTCTCGTAGGTGACCTCCCCGTCCTTGCAGAAATCCTCGCTGCTGCCGAACTCCGGCACGTTGTCGTAGATGCTGACACGGCTGCCCAGGGAGCTGCAGGAGCCGCGGCGCCGGCGGGCAAAGCCCCTCGGGGAGGACGAGCCCTCCATGCTGCTGCTGCTGCCGCCCCCTCCCAGCCCCACAGCCGTGCTCCCTGCGTTCCAGTGGGTCAGCGAGCTGCCGGCCAGGGGACACAAGCTCTCGATGGAGAGGGATTTGGGGAAGGTGCCGGGCTTGTGGTCACAGGGGATATAGACCAGGCAATCACCATGGCGAGCCCGGCGCTGGCACTCGGCAGCAGCCCAGGCACCACCGGTGGCGGTGGCCGTGTTGTAATCCTCCAGGTAGACTCCGCTGCGTTTGGGGTCAGAGCTCCCCTTGGTGTCCCCAGGGTCGAGCAGGCGGTTAGTCCTGTATGATACTGAGAAGAAGTGTTTTTTGCTGTGGAAAGAGGCAGGTATCCCTTTTTTAGAGGAGTTGGTCCTGGTGGCTGCAAGGTCCCCATTGCTCTTCAGAGAGCCCCATCCCGGTGGGAGAGTGGCGCTGCTGCGTGGAGCCAGCCTCCTGTCTGGGCTGGCTTTCTCCTTGTCCTTCCTCCGCAGGGACTCAATCCGCTTCAGGAAGCTGCGAGAGCGTCGCTTCTTCAGCTTCTCCTTAGAGCCCTCTCCCTGGCCCGAGGGCTGCTCCGGCGCAGAACCCTCGCTCTGGCTGCAGCTGGAGGCGTTGGCAGTGCCACGCAGGGGGGACGGGGGCTCACATGGCACGGCCGCAGTGCCCAGCGTGCCGCCCGTGCCACCCACGCTGCCCACGCTGCCCGTGCTGTGCAGGGACGTGGCCTCGGGGTTGGTGCTGAGGTCCGTGAGGACGCTCTCACGGCTGGACACCGGGCACATGGCGCAGCTCGGGGCCTCCGAGCCCTGGGATAGGACATCGGCAGAGCCCACCCGTGACCACCTCTTGCTGTCCCTCTGGAAGGCCCACCGGTTGCTGATGGCACACAGGTCTTCCTCCTCGGAGTCTTCATTCTGTGGGCGGTTGAGAGCAGGGGATGATCAGTCGGTTGGAGCCGAGGAGGGTCAGCACATCCCCCCACCTCAGAGGGGCACAGCCACCAGCACGGCCCCAGCTGGGGAGGGCAGCAGTGTGTTCACCCCCTTAAACCAGCTCAGGACCCCTTTGGCAGTGGAGGCCTCCAGGAGCCACTCTGTGCCCAGGGCAGTCCCAGAGCTCACCAAGACACTGACCCACCATCGTGCACATGATCCCCTGCACCCCTCAGCCCCTCACCTGCCTCGAGCATCCAGGACTTACCTGTTTACGCTGAAAGTGAACATCCAGCTTCATGGAGGCACAAGTGTTCAGGGTCATCAGCCTCCTGCAAGAAACAGGGAGGCTTTACCCTGGCCCCAGCCCCTGTCCCAGCCCTGCTGCGGTCACAGGGATGGCTTTGGCTTCTTTTGCTTTCCCTGCCTTAGAGCCTTGGCTGTGCTGGTCACCTGCCACCTGCTGCTGTGGCCCCACGGTCACAGGAACACCCAGCTGACAAGGGGACAATGCCAGCAGATGGTAGCCAAAGCCAGGCCATGCCCATGCCAGCTGCTGTGGCCACCGGTTCCACAAGTGGGCAGGGGTGGTCTGCTCCAGGCTATTAAAGCAAAATCACCTCAGAAGCTCCTGTGCCCCAGACAGGGAATGACTAAAGGAGCTGAAAGCTGAGAGAGGGAGGGACCTCCCATCACCTCCTGCCTCACTGCACCCAGGAAATGGCACAGGGATCCCCTCCTGCCCAGCACAGCAGCCTCTCTGCTGGGAAACAAACAGCAAACAGACCCTTCCTGCCTCTTCTCTGTTCTGGGTGGGAGGGACAGCGTGGAGCCAGCGCAGGGACACGGGTGTGATGACGCGTCCCGAGAGCCAAGGCAGGGCTGAGTCACCCGCAGCACCGAGTGACACATGGCCCACGCAGACCGACCATCCGGTCACTGTCCTGCTCTGCCTGCCAGCTCTGCCTTGCTCTGCCCGAGTCCCCCACACGCTGCTCCCTGCACACCCCTGCTGGCAGCTCCAAACCTGCAGCTGCAGCAGCGCCGTGCCCCGGTGGAAATGCACAGCTGGGCTGTGCTGCCTGGTACTGGGACCAGCATCACATGGAGCATAAACACCTGTTGTTTCCCTGGAACCACCCACCACCAGCAATGCTCCCTGATGTGAACAGCTGAGTTTTCACTGCAGAGGGAGTGACAGTGCTGGAGCAGGCTCTGAGCCCAGCCAAGGTGAAAGGCAGACACCCTGCTAAGCCCATCACCCCATCAGGTACCCCCTGAGCCCATCACCCCATCAAGCAGCCCCCTGAGCCCACCACCCCATCAGCCTGGGCTGCTGCCCTTGTCTGTGGCACATCCCTGTGCTGAATCCATGTGCAGGGGGGCAAGGGAGCATTACCTGCACAGGGATTTGAGGGAATCCTGGTCCAGGAAGCTGTGGTCCTTCTTCACAGCACTGATGTCAAGAGGGAATGACGACTCTGGGGAGGGAAGTGACATCAGTGGCAGATCCCAAGCCAGCTGCTCCATCAGGGATAAAGGGCAGCAGCAGGCATGGGAAAAGGAGGAAAAACCCAAGTGGATGGAGATGACCTGGAGGTGGTGCATGCCCAGGTTCCCAGGTACATTAGGTGAGGGTGATAAGGTGCCCAAGGGCTTCCATTCAGTTTCCTGCTCAGCCCTGTGCACTCGGAGACAGCTCTCCTGGGATCATGCATGTGGGACCTGGACCTTCAGCCCCAAGGGTCTCAATCCATCTGTCCATGAAGCCATGGAGCGTGATCAGCACGGGAAGGGAAACAGAGGGAAACCCTTGGAGGATGTGGGGAGGTCTGTGGACAGAGGCTGGAGAAGGGTTGGTTCATTCAGAGACTCCAGCACCAGCACCGCTCCTCGCTGCCCAGCTGTGAGCACTGTCTGGGGCCAGCACCTGGGGCTGGGTGTCCCAGCAGGAACCCAGCCTGTCCTTGCACGTGGGGCCTGCCCCCCAAAATAGGCACTGGCAGCAAACAAGCTGCTCATAAAGCCATCACTGGGGAGCTTGTGCTGCAGGGGACGGGGGAAGTGCCCGGCAGAACAATGGCCATGGCTGCGGCCACCAGAGCCGCGCTTCCCGCTATTGTCCAGCCAGACGGGGCCGGCTGCAGCCGCCACTCCTCGCACCAGCTGGGACCAGGATCCCACCATGGATCCCAAACACAGCTGAGCCCAAGGCAAGAGCCACCGCCACAGCCACCCTGGGCGCCTGGCACAGGAGCTGGCAGTAGGAATTCCAGCCAGGCAATGCCCGTGCCCCGTGCCCAGGGAGGCACAGGGATGTCGTTTGCTCCAGGCAGGGCAGGCTGGAGTAGGGCAGGGGTTGTGGGAGTGGGGAGGGACGGAAGGAGGGAGAACATGCTCGCTGTCCACATTACCTACACTGGCTGCCCCTATGCTCCCACCCACGGCAAACATTCCCTGAACCTCATCAGATCTGATGGCTCTCCAAAGCCTGGCTGCCCGTGGCCAAAGCTGCCGCCCCAGGATTCCTCAGAGCCCTGCCTGAAGGGGAAAAGTTCAGGAATGCAGGGAAGTTAACTGGCTGGTTCTCCAGGCCATGACCAAGAGCTCAAAGTGTTACACACAATCACATAATCAGTGAGCAACCCCCTCTGTCCCCTCCTCTCCCTGGAGCTGTGGGTGCTGTCCCTGCAGCCCCCCTTGGAATCCAGATGAGATACAGGCTCTGAGCAGGTACAGAGCAGGGTCAGAGGCAGGAGGCAGCTCTCACCTTCGTACAGCTGGGCATACTGGGGGAATCCTGCTGCCCGGAGCCAGTCACACGCTTTCTTGGCTTCGATTTCTGTAAGAAAGCAAAGAAGCAGCCTGAGCATCCCAGCAGCAGCAGCAGCACCCTGAGAACGCAGCCCACCCCCCCAGAGCCCTGACACCAAGCCCACGTTCTGCACAGAGAAGAGGAGATGCACCCTGCAGAGCCAGTGGGGGTCCTGGGCAGACACAGCTCAGCTGCAGCTCTGCCAGCACCAGGCAAAGAGCAGGAGATGACAGTGATGCCACCTAAATGACAGAGCCACAAGACACTGCTTTAACCTTCTGATGAAACTTTTTGTTTCTGAACCCATCAAACCAAACACAATTCTTGGCCAGGCAAGAGAGGAAGATCTTTCTTTGTAATCATGAGTTCAGAGCTCGTCAAAGCTCAGGGCTGATCACTTCTGCAAACATCCCCGAGCAAAGGCTGCCAAAGGAGCCCTTCCTCCCCACCACCCAGCCCTCCCCACCTCTTCCTTCAAGCTGGTGTTCATCCCAGTGGCCACCAAATCCCTGGTGGGGGTTCTTCACCCCTCGCCCAGCTGGTTCCCACCCCTCACACAGGGATCAGCCATCACCCAGATGAGCCCATTCAGCAGCCAGCAGGATTTCCTGGGAAATTCCTGTTTAGAGAACTTGAGGGAAAACAGCCCAGAGCTCCCGCAGCCACAGCAAGTCATTGCCAAGTGTCAGCACCCATCGGCCTGATGACATTTCTACTGCTGAGGGCGACAACATTTGACCTCAAGGGTAGAAAATGCCTTGGCAGCCTCAGGCTCTGGTCTGCCCCTCCCAGAGGCACCACCCGGCACTGAGTGGGCCGAGGCCAGACCCACCCAGCACTGGAATACCCTGATTCCATCCTCATCCACCCACTGCCTCGGGCCAGAGCTCTGGCTACAGTTTGCATTCCCAATTCCAAACTTAAACTCAGTGAAAAAAATAAAAGCTCCAAATAAGCAGCTCAGTTCAGGACAGGACCAAGCCAAAACTCCTGACCCAAATACTTGGCAAGTTTTGGTAAGAAAGTTTCAGAATGAGCATCTGGATCTTGGTCCAGACCTCACAGCTGTCATTAGCTGTGCCATGAGTCCTGCCAAAACCCAGGGCTGACCCCTCCTGCCCCCAAAAGGGCTCAGACCCAGCAATCCCAGTGAGGAACTCAACCCTGGAGCAATCCTGGGTCAGCTGGTCCATGTGGAGCACCACATCCCTCCCAAAGAACCCAGCACCCCGTGGGGAGGGCACCCCATGGCTGCATCTGTCCAGCAGGAGGACACCAAGGCTGGTGGTCCCAGGAATGCTCTTTGGCCACGCCACCTCTGGAAGCAGATCCATCCCACACTCCTGGAGCGGGCAGGACCCAGGGACAGGCATTTCCCACAGCCCCTGCCAGTTCCCGCTCCTGCCCGACTCCTCCACCCCTTCACTCCCAATGGAAATTCCATGGGGTCAATCCCAGCCAGCGACTGCAGCTCCGTGTGCCCCCAGCCATGAGCAAAAGCACCAACCTCCCACCTGTGCCGTGGATCCTGCCCCAGGAATGGGTCTGGCGGAGGGCAGCAGGGGCACGGCCGTGGCTGAGCTCACCCCTGCCCACAGCGGGGCTCAGCTGGTACCAGAGCATGGCTGGGCACAGCCGGGGCCACGCTGGAGCCTGGTGACACCCAGCGTGACCACGGCCACCCCAGCAGGCTGGGAACAGCCCAGGGCTGCAGCAGGATGCTCTGTGCAGGACTGGGCTCAGCCACCCATCCTCGTGGTGGAAATGCGGAGTCAGAGCACGACATTTCCTTCCCTCCTCCGCCTCCCACACACACGGGCTGGCAGGGGGCCAGGGCCCCAAACCTCCACCTCTCCTCTCCAGGAACCAGGTCCAGGCTCTGCCTGCTGTGCCAAGTCCTGCATCCCCTGGAGCCCCTCAAACAGGGAGAAGCCCCCTAGAGCAGGGGGGGCTTTGGCCAGCCCAGGCTGAGCCCTCCTCGTGTGTAAGTGCTGTCATAGAAAAGGTTTCCAAGTGTCCTGCCCCAGAGGGAGCCAGCAGCCAGCTTCCTCCTCCTCCCGCCCTTCCCACGGACGTGCTTTCCCAGGGAAGTGCAGGAAAGGCCGGGCAGGCAAACACTCCTGCCGTGGGGCACGGCCGGACGCTGGGCACAGGGTCACCCATTCCAGCCGCATTCCCAGCCCTCCCTGTCACCTCTCAGGAGCCTCACCATAGGGCAGGGTGACAGGACCTGAGCCCAGCACACATCCCTGGCTGCAGCCTCCACTGGGAGCCCAGCCTGAGCCCAGGGATTGCTGCCTGGAGACCCTCCACCCTCCAGGCAGCAGCGACAGAGATGGGTTTCCAGCATCTCCAGATGCCAGGATTCTCTGATGTCTAATATAGGCTCATCAAACACTATATCCACCCTCAGGAGGGCACAAAGAGCCTCTCCTTGCCTCCACTAGTCAGAAAACAATTTCCTGGAGCTTATAGCACCTCGGTATCTTTGAGATCTGAGGTTTAAATGGTGCAGAAGTTGTCCCACTCCAGCTGCATAGCAGGAGGAGCAGGCACAGGGTACAGGCAGGGTCTGTGCATCCCTGAGAAACTAGGGGATAAATCCCACAGCTTCCTGACTGCAGGCAGGGAAGGTAGACCAGCAGCCCCATTACATTTCAGTCAAGATGCTCCAGAGAAAGCTCCCCATGGGAGATGAGCCCTCAGAAAAAGCCTGGACAACCCCACAGCAGAAACCAACACCAAGACCTTCCGTAGAAAAATCTCCCAATGGTGCACAATCCTATGAGCCACCAGAGAATCCCCCCCAGCAAAGCCTCTGCCCTTGTCCAGCAGCTGTTGAGGCCGGATGGAGTTTCCCAAGGAAAAGGTATCCACAGCAGCTCTCCCATCCCTGCACCCAGCAAGGGGCAGAGATTGTAACCCAAGTGCCACCATGGTCCATCAGTGGGTCCAGCCCCCCAGCCAGGACACCCTGACCCCCAACACCCCCAGGAGGGGGTGGAAATCAAAAACCAAGGAAGAGAAGAGGCTCCCATTGTTCCAGAAGAAAAGGAAGAAAACAAGCACTGAAGTAAAAAAAAAAAAAGGGACAGAATTCCCCAATCCCCTTCTTGCAGTCACTGTGCAGTCACTGTGCTGTGGCATTTCCCTGGGGCAACACACTGGTGGCTCCAGCAGGAATGGCTCCTGGCTGTGGAGTGTCTGGGGCCTGATTGCTCTCTCTCAAGTGCTTTTGGTGCTCCATCCACCTCACCCTGGCCTGGAACAGGCGTGGACAGGGAAAAGCCCAGGACATTCCATGAAAGCTCTAAAATGAGCAACCCAGAACACTGGAGGCCAGCAGAATTATAGGCAGGAAAGCCACTTCCCAGAACCCCAGCTCTGCACTTTCACTTTAACAATCAAAGTTGACAAGAAGTCCCAGGCCAGGCTCTCAGCTTCCCACAGCAAGGTTCCAAATCCCCATAAAACATCCCACACAGCCAATTAGTGTGTGAGGAGAAAACCCCGCCACAAAATCGCTCGCACGTTACCTCATGGAAAGCTGGAAGCAGCTGCTTGGCACTGCGGGGGAAGCTTCAACCCCAGCACCAAGGGGAGAGAATTACTCTTTTTTTCTTTCTTTTTGATGTGATTTTTTTTCCATCCTGCCTGAAAGTAAAACTGCCTACAACAGGGACTTTCCTTCTCGGCTGTAAGCAGAAGTTTCTTGTCTGTTTATTACAGGAATGACAGAAAGTTCCAACACGTCTCCTGAACCAGGGGGATGTGCCTTCACTGCTTGAGAGAATGAGGAGCAGAAGCAGGTGGCCCATGGGAAAGGTGTATCCCACTCACACTGAAGGTACCAGGGATGGAGGGACTGACTCTGCCTGGAGAAATCAGAGCTGCCTTCCTCCCCAGGGCATCACTCCCACAGCAGCCAAGGGCCAATCCCAGACCCTCCCAGTGGGCTTTGGAAGAAGCCCCCACGGTGCCCTCCTGGCACTGGGCACAGCTGGGACTCACTGCCCACCCAGCTGGGCTCTTGGGGCAGGAGGCACACAGAGCTCCACACAGCCACGGGCACCTCCTGCTCTCCGCTCCCAGCTCCACTCAGCAAAGCACAGGGATTTGGGAGCTGCCAGCACAGACATGGACAGGGCACATGGACAGGAATGAGGAATGCTCTTGGATGTTCTCCCAGACACGGCGGGTTTCCATAATTAACCTTCACACAGTAAAAAGGTCTCGTAAGCTCTGAGAACTGCTCCTTGCTATGACACCAACCAGGAATTGCTCAAATGCCTCCTTCACCTCCAGCCCTGAAATGTCTGGTCCAAGGGCATCGCTCCTTGGGGATGGCACCTGGCAGGGGGGATGGCAGCAGAGCCCTCTGCCACCCTGCTCCTGTCCCAGACAGCTGCTGGGAACACAAGGGACACCCCGGGGTGAAAATGATCCTAGAGGTGGCATGGGAATTGTGTCTGTGAGCACCAGCTGGTAAAAGCCAGACAGGAACCCCTCTGGCCACCATGGGGCAGGGAGACCGCAGCTGTTGGGTGTCTGGATCAGATGTGGATCATAATCCATGCAGGCTGGGCATGGAGAGCCCCAGCAGCACCATCAGAGCTCCCCAGAGCACTCCCCCACCTTATCTGTGCCCCACTCATCCCTCGGCTGGGCTCCAGGGCTGTGTGTGACCACCCTTATTAGCTGAATGTGGTAGCTCTCATTTCCTCCCCTCAAACGAGCCCAACAGCAGCCTCAGGTCTGGTTTATTCTGTTCTAAAAGCTCAACCAGCCTTTTGTACACACGGTGTGCAGAGCTTTGTGCTGCCAACACAGGAACAGGGCCACCAGGAAACCGAGGTGATGCTGCAGCACCAGCCAACAGCAGCTCCTGCCCTCACAGGCTGGCACCTGGCACAGGAGGTGGGCTCAACCTGCCCAGAGAACACCTCTGCTTCCACAAACATCACTCAGAACAACCTAATTTCAGGTTTGCAGCCAGTGCTGTCTTTAATAAAGATGAGAGAGAAGCACTGAAGCAGACATATTAGCCACAAAAAAAAAAACAAAAAACAAAAAAAAACCCCATGCGTAAGATCATGGAATGGTTTAAGCTGGGAAAGCCATTTCAGATCATCGAGCCCAGCACTGCCAAGGCCACCACTAACCCAAGTCCCTTCTTCACACCCAGACATCTTCACAGACCCCAGAGGGCAGGGTTGAACAGGGGACAGCCACGCTCAGGGGCATGGCATGCACAGGAGGGAAGGACTGGTGGGCTCTGGGACATTCCAGCCGATGGATACTGGCAGGACCAAGTCAGTGTCCCCTGGCACTGCTGTGATTGCTACAGGAGTGTCCCACAGCATATTCCAGATTCCTGCTCCCCCAGGCAGCTCCTCAGAGTCCTGTAGCCCATCTGGCCCACAGGACACCTCCTCCCAGCAGCTCGGGAGCCCTCGGGAGCAGGAGCTCTGCGGCAGCTCGGGGGTTACACGTCCTGCTGCTCGGGCTGCAGCTGCACAGCAGATGTCTGGGGGGAACAAGGGATGGAAAAAGAGAGGAACAGAAACAAAGGGCCAGGAAGGTGAGGACCCTGATCCGTCCTTGCCTCCCTCACCTGCATTTCTGCAGCTGCTCTGACCCCAGAGGAGCAACAGAGAGGGCAGGACTGTCCCACTGTGCTGGGAGCACACAGCAGCAGACCCCGTGTCTGAGGGGAAGCCCAGCATGGAGGGACCCTGGGGTTCCATCTCTGAAATGGAAAAGCAAGCTCAGAGCTCTGGCTCCAGCCCACCCTGTGCACCACCAGCACAGCCACCAGCCACCTCGGTCACATCTAGGCTGGGGGTGAAGTTCCTTCCTTCTCTTTGGTGTTTGCTAAAGCCAGAAAAAAAATCCAGAAGAGAATCCCAGAACAGTTTGGGTTGAAAGGAAGCTTAGAGATCTCATTCTGGCCCTCTGCCATGGGCAGGGACACCTTCTATTACCCCAGGCTGCTCCAAGCCCCGCCGAGCCTGGCCTAGAACACTTCAAGGCATGAAGCACCCACAAGGAGCAAGATGAAAACAGCTACTCAGATGCTTGAAGAAAATTAATCCATCTTGCCCATCCTGTAGTCCACCCCTTCTAGAATTACACTGTTTTCCTGTTGTCCATCCCAATGATCTCACAAGTGCTTTGTTTGGATAAGCAGACACCGTCACTCTGAGGGCAGCCAGCAGCACCAGAGCTTCGGCAGCACCAGGCACAGCATCCATCACTCCCCACAGGTACCAGCCAGGCTGCACCTCCCCATGAGGAGCCCTCACATCGTTTCTTTACACAGACAACAGCAGAAGTCCAGTTTTCACCACCTGGAAGAGTGTTAAACCCAGCACGGACTGAGGTCAATGTCTGGAGTACTGCACGAGACCCAACACCAGCCACCACCAAAGGCCAAGGAAGGCCAAGTCAAAGGAAAACACCAACAGTTCTGCTAAAAAAAACAGATCCAGCAGCAGCTCTGGCTCTGCAGGGAGCTCTCAGCTCCAATCACCCATTGGAGCATTTGCATCCCCCATGGATGTGACCTGGTGCAGCTGCTCTCCTGCTTCCCACGCCGAGGAACGACCCCCAGCTCCTACTGCTAAATTCAGGCACTAAAGAACAGTTACTTCCTTAACACACAAGGGAATTCCCTCCTACTTGTATGCATTTATTTGGCATAAACACATGTGTTGCCAGAGGAACCCATGGAGCAGAATTCCCTTGTGGTCTTGCTGCAGCTTTTTCCATGCTGTACAGAATCACAAACTCACCCCGTTCCTGGATGAAGAATGTTCATGCTCCAGCAGCTTTGGTGGGAGCCCTATGCACCCCCAGGGACAGGGAGCCCAAACCACGGCTGTCACCAGCCAGTGGCCACTGCCACAGCCCTGGCACAGGCACAAGCCCTTGCAGGAAGGAACAGGCACTGAATTCCCAGCAGAGGCACAAAGGGTTACTATAGGGCTCTCTTCTTCCCCTCTTAAAGGCAGAAATACAAAAATAACCCCAAATCAAGTATTTACCAACTCAGCACAAGATCCTGCCTCCTTCCCCACCAGCCCCAGCTTTGGTTTATCGGCTGGTCCCTGCTGCCCGGGGGAAGTACAGGTGCCTGTATGTGCTCCTTGCTGAGGTCCTGAAATCCCATCCCACATCAGGAAGATCTGCAGAACTCAGGAGTTTAGCCCCAAGGAGTCCTGGATGTGCAGCTGAGCAGAAGACCCCCCTCAGCTCGTGGGGGTGAAGGCACAGAACCCCTGTCCCTGCAGGGACCCCTCCAGGCACAGCCACGCATGGAGGCATAACCCAAACTCCGAGTTTCAGGACACAGGTCTGTGTGCACAGGGGAAGGACTGTCACCAGCTCACAGATCTCTCCCACCAGGACCCCCTTCTGCTGCACCCCAAACCCACTGGCACCGCTTGGGCATCGCTCCCCACAGCTCCGGGGGCTCCAAACCCCGCTCTTTTCTCATTCCTCCTCTCCTCCTTCTGAAAACTGCTTTGAAATCAGCGAACTGGTGTCACAGGCGATGCCACATCCCAGAGCTGGCACCAGCACCATCGCATCCCTGGCCACGCTGCCCTCGCCGCCCGGCAGGGCCGGGGTCGGGCTCGCACAGAAGGATTTTGGCTGAGGCTCAGGAAACAATCGGAGATGAGGAGGAGCTGGCACACGGTGCTCCTCGGCTTGGCTGGCTCTGCCAGAAATAACCCCAAATATCGCCAGGACTTTTCAGTGGGGAGCAGAGCGGGGAACGGGAAGCCGCAGGCGGTGTGACTGATGCCAGCCCGTGCTGTGGCACTGCCATCGCCCCTCTGATCCCTGTCCCGGTGCCACCGCACTGTCCCAGCAGGGCACCGGGCTCCCCGCACGCCCCCCGGAGCTGCCGAGCATTGCACGGGGGGAAAAAAAAAAAAAAAGGTGAAGGGAATTCTGGTTTTGGAGAAAAGATTACAAAACAAAACAAAACAAAAAACCCCAACAACAACATAAGCGACACCTCTGAACCCTGCCCTCGCCCCGCTGTGTAAAAGCCAGAGCAAACCCCCCTGCTGCACAGGAAACGCTGCTTCCAAGAAAGCTCTAACAAGAAAAAAAGGTCATTTTACAGCCTTTCCCACCTCCCCCGAGAGCGTTTGCTGGCTGGAGCCTCCCAGTCCAAACACAGAGCTGCGACACGAGCAGACTCACCATGGCAGGAGCTGTTAATCCCGGCTTTGTTCATTGGAACCCGTGGATTAAATGCAGAAAAAAGTATCAGCATGACCCCCAGCCTCCTTCACGCCCTCCTCGGCCACCCAGCACCGTCCACCGGCGGCAAGAGACCTTCCCTCAGGCAATCCATGGCAGAGCTGCGGTTCTCCCCTTGGCAGGGCTGTGCCGAGCCGACGTGTCCCCGGCGAACAGGACATCCCGGCCCGCACGGCGGGGGTGGAGGCGGCAGGGAGGGCTCCATCCGCTCCCAGCCCCGTCCTGCCCAGCCCGGAGCCCGCCAGGTGAGCCGCAGCTTTCCCTTCCAAGCCGAGGAATAAAGGGCTGAGAGCACAGCAGGGCGGTATCGTGCCGGCTCCAGGCGCTGGGAGCGGGGCCGGTGGGGAGTCCCACACTGCCCGGCAGCACACGGGGATGGAGGAGAGGGGTGGGCACCCCAAAACCCGCCTCCCATCAGCAGACATCAACTATTCAAAGCCGTGAGCCTCAGCTGAGGCTGCTCTCGGCCGGCTGCCGGCAAACAGCAGGAGCTACCAGCAGGTTCTGTGTGCAAGGCATGGGAAATCTCACAGCCGAGGCTGGGCTGTCATAAATTTCCCAGCCCCTCAAGATACCAAAGAGGACTAAAAGCTCAAAAATATGGTCCAGGGACAAGAACAGCAGTGCCTGCAATCTGAGATATCCAGACAAAATCACCCAATTCCCTACACATTTCTGGTTTGTGCTGAGCCCAGTGTGCTCCACCTGCCCAGGGAATGCTTCTATCCCACACAGCAGCAGTCGGCTCACCTCTCAGCCCAAAGCAGAGGGGTCAGCACGGTCCGAGCTAGAAGCTGTGGTTGACACAGGATCAGTCTCCGCAATGAAAACCACATTCCCCGTGCCTGCACTTCCCAAACCGATGCTTTGGCACAAATCATTCCCAGAATGAGCTGTGAGACCCCCTCAGCTGAGCATCATCTCACCTTGCTTCTGGTTCCCAGTGAGAAACACCACAGGTCCCTCATCCCTATCCAGGGATGTGGCATTGGAAAACATCCTGCCTGCCCTCCGCTCCCACCTGGCAGGTCTGACCCAGGCCCCAGGGAGGAGCCCAGACCCTGCTGTCCTGACAGGCTGTGACAAGGATGGAAGCTCAGGTAATAGGCCAAATTATCATCCCAAAAACACGGGGGACAGTGAAAGCTGTACACAGGGGTGGAAACACATCAGGAACATCAGGTTCAGGGAGGTCACCGAGTCAAACAGGAACACTTGGTCTACCTCTTTCTCTGTCCCCCTTTCTCCCAACTGGAAGGAGATGTTGTTGAGGCTGGAGTTGAAAATCAAGGCTCCCCTTTCTTTATGGAGCTAACAGGAGATGCCAGGACAGCAGGACAATGGCATTTAGAAGAAGTCTTAAAGGATGTTACAATTTTCCAAAGGGACGAAGGAATATTTCAAAAAGTGCAGAAGTCTCCTTGCCAGGAATGTGGGGAATGTCAGGGAATATTATAAGACAGGATGCTGGCCTCAAGCTCTATTGGAGACTTTTGTGCCGGTCTGACAGTCAAGATGCTGAATGCCAGTGGAAGACCAATCATGGGAATGGCAGAGTCAGCTTACATGGTCCCATCCCTCTGCCTCCCACCAGAGAATCCAGCACTGCCAGGTCTGCCCATGCCCCTTCCCACAGCCAAGCCCACCATGCACCAGGGCATAGGCCAAAATGGGGGTCTTTACATAAAAAACAGCATTTCTGAGGAGCCAAGGCAAGCAAAGCCTTGCAGGACACCGAAGAGAGCCGTGGATCGGGAAGGATCCAAGGATGCACGAAGGAATCTGGGCTATTCCGTGGCTAAAAGAATCCCAAATCCAAGACCTTTGCTGTAAGCCAGGTGGAACGCTTCCCAGACACGGTTCAAACAATTCTTCTTCAGTTTGGTTAATTAAGCAAGCACTTCCCAGCCTTCTGAGGGATTTACAGGCACAGGAGCTCACACCCCTGGCACAGCTATTCCAGTTCATGGGAAGTTATGACGCCGAACACACCGGAGCCAGAGAGCCGACAGCAGGGTCAGGAGCAGAGGAACACTCCCAGGGTCAGGCCAAGGAGAAGCCCAGGGGTCAGCAGGCAGCAGGAAGCCCCAGTTCCATACATGAACCCCTTGTAGTAGGAAGCAGAGGCCGGTTACTGGCAGAGCAGCACCTTTGGCAGGAACGGGCATGTTTGTTCCAGCTTCCCTTCCATGTGAAAGCCCCTCTGTAAGGAAAAGATTTGTCACTTGTCGAGAAAGACCCTCTTGGGGTTTTCTGTCTGGGCCCCATTGCACAACGGCCTCGCTGGTGCTCACAGCTGGACATGGTGAGGATGGGGCTGCTCGTGGGTCACAGATCCCCTCCTGATGCTGGGCTGGTGCCAGGGCTGGCAAAGGCTCCAGCCTGTGCTCAGAGCTTCCCTGGGGTGATGCTAAGAACACTTTGCCCACAAGACCATCATCCTGGAATAGCCACTGAGATCACACAGGGAGGAACCTCCCCAGCTAGCTGTACCATGCCCAGCAGTCAGGGCTGTGTCCATCAGAACACTCTAAAATGCTCATCTTTCCCCAGGCAAACATTCCTTCCCGGTCCCAGCAGTGTGCAGCAGTTGCCCACTGGTGTTTCTGAGGAAGCCTTTGCCTCAGCAAAGCTCTCCCCCAGCACTGTTGGCCAACATGTTTGTGGTCAATCAAGCAGCTCACACCCTTCTAGAACTTTGTCTGTCTAATTTTATGACTAATTTTTGACTCACATGAGAGTTTTCAGAAGGAACCCAAAGCCACAGCACAGTTCAGCAACCTCAGCATCTTTGGGGACAAGCAGCACCTGCCGCCAGCCCCATCCAAGACAGTGACTGATCTGCCCAAATCGTGCCCTGATTTGCCCAAAACCCCCAGTCCCAGTGCCTGGACGTGTGGCTGCTCACCCAACACCGCCTCGCTGAGCCACAGCCGTGCACACACGGCCAGCCACGCTCTGCTGCCCTGCCTGGCATGTGACAGGTGACACTGACCCGTGACCGCCGCACACAAGGACTCACTGCTCTTCCCGCCGGCTGCTCCCTGAGGGTTTCATTCCCACCTGCCTGTGAGTGTCACAAGGTCCCTGCAGGCTGAGAGCACCAAGCAGGGCTAAAGGAGCTGATCATTGCTCTCCTCAGCCTCCAGAGCATTCTCAGAGAGAGAGAGGGGTGAGATACGGCATCTCCTCCCCCTTCCACTGCAAAAAACCCCTGTGCCCATCCCCACCCAGGACCTCAGCAGAGCTGGAGAGAGCTGAAGGGGAGCAGTGCTGGAAAAACAGGGAAAGCACTGACACAGCCACTGGTGCATCACTCCGTGCCACAATGGGCTGAGGAGCCTGGCCAAGGAACACAAATGCTCAATAATCCATGGAACCCAGTCTTACACAACATCTTCCATGCTGCCAGGAGCCCTTCACGGCTCAGTCCCTGCTCAAGGAGCAGCACGAACCACCTGAGAGCAGGTAAATCCCAGGTGAAGCAGCTGGGCACAGCCAGAGAGCAGCCCAAGAACAGCCAAGATCTCTGTGGGTGCTGGCAGTAAGGAGAGACTGGGATCTCCAAGGATTCGAGTTCCATCCCGAGCCAGCACGGAGCACTCTGGGGGGATGTGGCCCTGCCAAGACAGATGTTCTTAACTCACAAAGTTTCCTTCTGTCCTCAGAGCCCACGGATAAAGTATCAGTGAACCTTATCAAACACCAATCACTGAGACTCCTGACCTTGCTATCTCTGCCTTGTCCAACCGCTGTGGCCAAAGAAACAGAGACACAAGACTCAGGCTCCTTCCCCAGGACCCTGCCTGGGGGACCACAACCCAACCCTCAACACAAAAATTGACACCCAAAGCAGGGAGGGAGCAGAGCTGAGGTGGGGGTGGCCACAGCACAGCAAAGTGAGTTGGTTTTACTGAGAAGGGCAGGAAGGAAAAGCGTCAAACCACGAGCTCAGCCAAGGGTCCAACACTGCTTCCTGCCACGGAAGGAGTTCAGAGCTTCATTAATGAGCCAACAGCTGCAGCTCCCCAGCCTGTAACAGTGTTCACAGAAACAAAAAATTAATTAAAAAACAATCCCTGCTGCTCAAGCAGGTGGGAAGGCTGTGGAGAGCAGGAGAAGAGAGGCACCCTCACGGTGTTGCCGCAGCAGGGCAGCCGTGCCCGAGCTCCAGGGACAGCGTGATTCCCACCGCGGCTTCCTCAGTCAGAGGAAGAGATTTGGGCACGCCCAGCTCCTCTCAAAGCAGGCTCTGCTGGTAGGGAAGGACAATCCACCCAAAACTCACCAGGTCCCAGCCTGCTCCTGCTGGATCTCCCTGTGCCCGGGGTCCTGCAGCCACCCAGAGCCGGCTGGAGCCGCTGTGCCGGACATCACCCAAGGTCAGGCTGGCAGCGCCCGCGTGCCCAGGGGGAACGTGAGGCACAAAGCTGCAGCTCACCAACGAACTCTGACTGTTTCCACTTCTTCAGTCCCACATCATGTTCCACAGGGATCACAGAATCTTGGAACCACAGGATGGTTTAGGTTGGAAGGGATCTTTCAGCTCATCCAGTTCCACCTGCTGCCATAGGCAGGGACACCTTCCACCAGACCAGGTTACTCCAAACCTTATCCAACCTGGACCTGAACACTTCCAGGGCTGGGGCAGCCACAGCTTCTCTGGGCAACCTGTGCCAGGGCCTCACCACCCCACAGGAAAAAATTTCTTCCCAGTGCCTCAGCAGCACCTGAGGGTCACCTCTGAGCCACTCTTTGCATTTAAACACTAAAAATAAAAAAAAAAAAAATAAAAAAATATTAAAAAAGGTGTGCTGCTTCTTTTCTTCTGGGAACTGTCCTCACCACACCACCCAGCACCACCTCATTTTATCTACCCCCTCTTCCCTGCTTCCTGCCACGCAGACACCGTCCGTCAGACCAGCGCTACCTCTGTGCCTGGCCCAGCACACAACAACCCCAGCTGGCAGGTGATGTTTGCAGCCAGCCCTGCCTTTAATCTGGGAGCCCCCCAGGTGCTCTCAGAGGCTGCCTACAGAGCACCAGTGCTCCCAGTCCAGCCATTCCGTGGCTGGGACCACCGCTCCTCCGGCTGCCGGAGCGGAGCGACACCCCAGCGCTGCCGGGGCCAGGAGCCAAGGCAAAACAATGGGAACCATTTACAGGGCAGGAAGCTGCATCTGCTGGATGAAACGCTATCTTCAAACAAGACGTGTTTGGATAACTCCAGTTTCATAACTCGCCTCTTCCGATGTTAGGAAATCACAGTAATAAAAAAGAAAAAGCAAAATGGGGGAGAAGAAATTTGGCATGGGGAACATCGGGGAGAAACTCAAACCCCGGTGCTGCCACGGGGAGCCCAGCCTGTGGCATCGGGGTCTGGCTGCAGGATCAAGGATCAAATATCCTCGGGGAAAGAGTTAAATCTGCACGTCCAGGGGCACAGTGAATGTTGATCTGGTGCATTACCACGTCTGCTTGTTTGACTTTTCAATGGCAATCAAAGCTTTCCTGGCGGAGGGCAGACAGCCACAGCAAGCACAGGATATGGGGTTCAGCAGCTTTCATCTTCATCATCTTCAAGATAATGGAAGGGATGGCCTGAAAGCAGCCCGTGGATGCCAGCTCAGCCTCACCCCAGTGCTGGGGCACACGTGGGACCCCACAGGACCCCACTCCTTGCCCTGCTGGGACAGTCTGCCCCTCCTGCAGCTGCCACCTCCACAATTCGGGACAAGGAGCCAAAAGCTGAGGTCACCCGGCTGGGCCACGGACCCTCCCCAGCACCCACCTCCTCTCCCCACCCTCCCCAGGCCAAATATAAACTTGCTTACAGGAAATGCCTTAAAGAAAAGGCACCTCCCTGCGTCCCGAAGAATGCCCAGAAAATAAACTGTCTCTGGACATGAAGGAAATGGCTTTTTTTTTTAAAATCACATTGCAAAGCAGCTTTAACCCCTTCACTCCCTGCTGCAAATGCAGCCCCTGTGTGCCTCAGGGAATGTCAAGGTGTCTGGGCTCTGGATTGGTGACATGAGAGGAGCCTCTTGCCAGAGACTATCCATGGCATCACCTGATCCTGAAAAAAAATTCCATGAAATCCAGAATCCAAACATAAACTTTCTGTCTGGCAAGGAAAGCACGGGACCCTCGATAGGGGCTCATAGCTGGGGACCCACTCCTGATCTCACCAAAGTGCTGGCTTCATTCCCAGAGCCATCGGGCAGAACGGGGACTTGCACAGCTGTTGGCATTGCTGGAGGGGCTGCAGTGCAGCCAGGGGGGGCAGGGGGCTGCACCTGTGCCCCCCTCCCACCCAGACCCTTTCTCCAAGGGCCCTGAGTGGGGTGTGTCAGTCGCCCCCCTGCTCCGAGGGTCCCTCAGGGGGTGTGCTGGGATCTCTGGCAGATGGAAATGCAGCTCCCCAGTTTCCTGTGAGGGCAGGGATGGGGTACCCCAGCAATGCAGCCCCCCCAGCCCCCTGCCAGCCCAGCACTGCAGCTGCTCCAGCCCAGCAGGGACACACGTGGAGGCTTAGGAAACACAAACGCTGCCTTCACACCAATGTCCTGACACAAGGCACAAGAAAGCAAAAAGAGAAGAAATACAGGAAATCCAGGACGTGGAGAAGCAGCTGCCTCAAACAGTCAGTCAAGGACAGAGCAAAGCCAACAGCCCCGTGTGGAGAGGAGAGAACTCACTCTCCCCAGGCCCTCCACCATGGATAAATAAAACAATAAATAAAACAATAAATAAGCTCAGTGCCAGGATCTGGCAGTGTTCCCGTGCACTCACAGGTCACAGCCACAGAGAGGGTGATTCCATTCCCTCTGTACAGCGGAGGACACCAAAGCAGGAACAAGGCCAAGGGCACAGCCAAAGCCCTCTCTGTGTCACCAGCACCCCCCAGAACATCCCCTTAATCACCAGGCACCTCGGGCTTTCAGCCTCAGAGGCACTGCGTGGTTTGATGCAATTCAGCTGCTGCTGCTAAACGCCTCCAGTGCCTGCTGTGGTTTGGAGTTTCTCGGCACAGCAGCGGCGCTACAAGAGCTGCGTGGAGGTGTGAGGCCAGGCGTGGGAAAGGGAAGCGTGGGGTCAGCTGCCACTTGGCTGGGAAGCAAATGTCTGTCCTGAGCAGCAGCCAGGGCTCAGGGTTCAGCAGGAGATCACCTGCCTGGAGGAGAGAGGCAATTTCTGCCTTGTCCCTGATTTTACACTTTGTGTGTGTCCATTATTTTTAGCTGGGGGAGAACCACTGCTTCCTACATCCTTGCTGCTCCCAAGAAAAGAGCACCACAGCTCCCAGGAGAAATCACACAGCCACAGTCCACGTGTGGTCCCCAGCGAGTCTGTGTCCAGGAGGCTCATGCCAGTGGCGCTCACTACGCAATAGCCATCCGAGGATTTGCTCAGGAAGGTGTCTGGAGGCCATAGGGCAACCCTCTGCCTGGAAAATAGAGCTGGAACACCAGCCCTGGCTGCCCAGCCCTGCTGCTCTTCCCCACTGACACTGATGAAACGAGGTCAGGCGCTCTCTGCGTCACCGCTGTGGGCACTGTCCCGCAGCCCTGTGACACCTCTGCCCGCCCCTGCCCACGGGCAGTTCCAGTTTCAGCAGAGCAGCAGAAGGAACAGGCTGCCAGCCAAGCCTCTCAAACCCCCACCTGCAGCCTCAGAACCATCCCTGCCCCCAGCCTGGCCCACTGCCCCAGCCCAGCCTTCAGCACTGGCAGCAAAGCCTCGTCCTCTTCACTCCTTTTTCTCTTTTCTTCCTTTTTCCTTTAAATGGCAGCTTTCTTGTCCTCTCTGCCCGCAGGACAGGAAATCCCCCAGCTCACCCAGACTGGAGCACACAGGACCCCTTGGGCTCAGCACCAGGACACCCTGGGAGAAACCTCCAGCTCCTGCTCTCACCTCAGCAATGGGACCAAGCCCTGGCTGCAGCAGCCATGAAAATCCAGATGTTCATCCCAGGGTCATGCCAGAAGGCAGGTGTCCCAGGACTTACCCTGACCACCCCACCAGCCTCATCTCCCCTGCAGACCCCCAGGCTTTGACACTGCACTGCTGCTGGGATTCCGTGCCTCCAGTGCAATGGGACAGGAACTGGCTGAGCCCCTGGGGAGGGTCCCCTGAGTGTTGAAGCTGTTCCCAGCACCGTTAACGTTTACTCTGCCTGTAACTGGCACGGGGTGACAAGTGTCCTGTGCTGATAAGGGCTCTGCCAACAGCCCGGCCAGTGCCCACGTGGCACGGGGACCTGCCAATGATTAACCCAGCAGCCACAGGGGACAGCAGCAGGCTGGGGACACGGCCACCCATGGGTGTCACAGCACCCAGAGGCAGGGGACACATGGAGACCCACAAGGAGCCTCTAGTGGGATCAGGGTCACACTTCCATTGTCAGGCAGAGGATGACAAGTGTGGAATGGGGCAGAGTGAGGCCAGCACAGCTCCACACTGTGGATCCTCCTGCAGAACATGCAGGTAACACACCCAATGAATCAGGAAAGCAAACAGATAACAAAAATCCAGGAGCCATCACCTTCCGGCTCCAGAGGAGTATCCTTTTCCTGGAAACGCAGGGACAGACCCTGTCTCTTTAAATCCCCACGCCCAGCCCCGCAGCCTGGAAAGGTTCACATGTTCCCGAGGTGCCTCTCCAAACGGCAGGAGCCAAAGGGCCAGAGCAGCTCAATCATTAACCGTGCGGAGACCCCCGGCCTCGCTGGAATGTGCCGCCGCTGCCGGTCCCCTCCGGAGCTCTGCTCAAAGGTTCACAGGCTCCTCTGCCCTGGCCACCAGCCCCTGGAGGCTCCAGCCGCCTTCCAGCACAGCTTTCCTCCGGTGCTAAATCCCCCCAAACACCTCTGTCACACGTCCCAGCAGGGCTGGAACATCATGTGCAAGAAGGGAAACTGAGAGATAAGAAATGCCAAGTTCCAAGGAGACGTTCCCATGCTCAGTTCACCTGTGACATGTTTTGGGGAGCTGTAACTCCCCATGGCTCCTCTGACCTCGGGGTACCATTGCTGCTGCTGCAGGACCAGCATGGGCACAACGTGGGATGGGAAGACTGGCAGAGCAACGGCATCTGAACTTTTACAGCCCCCACACCACTCCTAAAGCTTTTTACATGCACAAAACCAGCTCAGCTTTCATCCCTGGGCTCTGGTAATCCTTGTCACCAAACCCAGTGGGCAGAAGGGATGGAGCAACGTCTCTGCTATGGGGCTGGGAGGAGAAAAGGAGACCCCTGTGTTAGGGGATGCTGTGCTGGGCCAGGGCAGGAGTCCCACCACACCACAGGACCCCCAAAGCATCAGGGCCATAGAGAACACTCCAAAGGCATTCCCTTCCCTGCAGCCCCACTGCCTGCACGCTGCCTGAATTTGGGGAATAAACTCCCACAGACACCAAATGCAAAAGCCCTTCCAAAGCCACACTGAGGGCAAAGGCAAATCCCAAACCCCTGCAACAGGCAAACTGTCTCAGGCTTTTCATGGGCTGATCACTTGAAGGAAGGAGACTTCGTTCTCTCTGCTGGCAGTGATTTACCCTCGGCACCGCCTGCATCCCTCAGTGCCAGCCAACTTCCCAGCTTGGTCCTTCTGCCCAAAGTCACGCAGTAACCTCAGCATGCCCTCGGGGAAAGGGCGACCTTTCGTTCCCCCACTCACTTCAATTGACTTTGAGAACCTTCAAATCTTTTTGAAATTAGTACAAAACCAAAGGGAAGTACTGACGTGCCCTTGGGCACAACCACATTTTGTTCTCTTACGAAAGTGCACCGCTGGCAGCCTGTCCTGTGAGCACACACTGGGGTTTGGGCACTGCAGACAAGGAATGCTCAACGGAAGCACGGCTGGATTTATGCAGTCTTTTATCAGAAATGGATTTCTTGCAGGAAGGGCGAGCACATGGCATGAACGTGTGAGCTGCTCCTCAGAAGGAGCTTTGCTACCTGCTCTGTGCTGGGACCTGGTGTTTTGCCGCACACGGAAAACACGGACAAGCTTTCAGGATAAGGATGGGAGCAGATCTTTCCCTTGCAAGAACGGAGGGAGAGCGATGGGATGTGAGCTGATCCGTGGCCCCTGCTCCTGTCGGCACACGCGTGCCGAGAGCGGCAAGGGGCGGCTGCACAACCACCTCCCCAGCCAGGCTTTGGTGAGAATGCAAACAGAAAAAGGCACAGCCATTGATAACAGTTCACGTATGCAAGTGGAAAAGAGTGTGGACTGCTGCCAAAAATTCACGATATGCACTCCAACACCCAGGGACTGTACAAAGGTCTTTCACTAGAAGAGGCTCTGCTGCCCTCGGCACACGGAGCGTTTCAGAACACAAACCGCAAATCCAAACGCACAAAGAGCTGGTGTTTGAGCTCGGCAAGATCAAACAGCCCCTGAGGAAGCAGCCTCTCACCTTGGCAGCACGCTTCTCCAGAGCATGGCTGGGTCACAGTGTGACAAATGACACAGGCACAGCAAACCCACCCGTCCCTACCAACGGCAAACAGCTCCAAAGGAGCCGCTGCAAACGTGTGCCCATGGCACTGAGAGCCAGGACACAGGGCCTGATCTGGGGCCTCCTGACATCAGCACAGTTTCTCCAAGAACTCACTGACTCTCGGAATCACATGGCAAATCTGTGTTTTCCCAGCCACGGGGTTACTAATCCCAGGTAGAGGAGGTGAGGAGCCCTGGGAAAACCCAAACCCCGCGTCCCTCCTGAGCCCTGCCAGCAGCGTGCGGTTTAGCGCGGCCGAGCCGGGAGCTGAACATGCCAAACCCAAACCCGGCTGCCCCAAAGGCAGCAGCGAATTCTCGCCCCACACACTGCCGTGACTCAGCCCAGGAATGACAGAGAGGGATCCAGTTACTGCACGAGGCTGTCAGGAGCTGTGTACCACCTCCAAGCTTCTTGTCCTCCCCAGCTGCAGCAACAGCCACCTCATCCCGACACGGACAGCGGTGCCAGAGCACACAGATCCCAACTGGAGGCATTCTGGTGCTGCTGGAGGGCAACGGGGCTGAGCAGCGTTCCCTGGAGCCACAGGTGAATCACAGAATTTCATTCGTGTTAGAAAAGCCTGCTGCGGGCACCGAGCCCAACTGTTCCCCCAGCACTGCCAAGGCCACCACGTCCCCAAGTGCCACAGCTCCACAGCTGTGAAATCCCTCCAGGGACAGTGACTCCACCACTACCTTGGGCAGCCCGTGCCAGGGCTGGAGAGTCCTTTCAGGGAAGAAACTGTTCCTAATATCCAACTAAACCTCCCCTGGCACAACTTGAGGCCACTGTACCTCTCCGTCCCCTCCTGTCTGCTTACTCCATTACACACAGAGCTGGAAATTATTTCAGGAAGGGATTCTGCCATACGTGTGCAACACGGAGCAAAGACAGCAGATTGCTGGGTGCTTTCTCCCAAAACCCACCTCCTCCTCTGCACTCACTCCCCGCACCCACCCGCAGGTTCCCGAGTTACCTGCAGGCTGTGCCCCGTCCAGCCGCGCTCCCGGGGGACCTGTCGAGGGAGTGGGGAGGAGAGACGGGTCTGGAGGAGGATGGGGGGCGCACAGGGGGACCCCCGGTGCCCGGGGTAGTGCCAGCCGACGCTCCGGCTGTTGTCGGTGTGTTTGCGGCCGCGGCAGGTGCGGGGCTGTGCCGCGGGGACCGCCCGCGATCCGCCCCCCATCCCCGGATCCGCCTCCGCATCCCCCGCACCGCCCCGGGACCGCCCCGCTGGACGTGCCGGGACTCCCGCTACCACATCGGCCGAGGGAAGGAACCCCTCTGCCATGGGAGAGCTGCGCGTGTTCACCTGGAGAAGGCTCCAGGGAGACCTCAGAGCCCCTTCCAGTGCCTAAAGGGGCTCCAGGAGAGCTTGGGACAAGGGATGGAGGGACAGAATAAGTGGGAATGGCTTCTCACTGAAAAAGAGAAGGGTTAGGTGGGATATTGGGGTGGAATTCTTCCCTGTGAGGATGGTGAGGCAGTGGTTGCCCAGAGAAGCTGCAGCTGCCCCATCTCTGGAAGTGTCCAAGGCCAGGTTGGATGGGGCTTGGAGCAACCTGGGATAATGGAAGGCGCCATGGCAGAGGTTGGAATGAGAAGAACTTTAAGGTCCCTTCCCACCCAAATTCTGTGACTCTGTGCCACATGTGAAACGCTGTGGAACCCCAAACCTCGTCCATGTCCTGCAGTGCCCCAGAGCCCCGTGCCCCCCCAGCTCAGCCATCCCACTCCCTCCTCCAGCAGCAATTGCAGGGCCTGGTGTGGCCCGTGGGACTGCAGGATGGCGATACCAACAGATGCCACCTCCCTGCAGGGCTCAGCACCCACGGGCAGCCCCCAGGCTGCTCCCCCCACAAGGAGACGCCCCAGAACAATTTCTGGACACACCTGGCCATCCCCAGCTCTCCCTGTCCATCAGACCCAGCACATGGAGCAGCTGGGGTGGAAGCCACAGTGAGGCATTGAGAGGAGCAGTGGGGCCGCTCGCAGGCACTCGTGTCCCCAAGAATCCCCTCGCACTGCTCTGTAGTTACTGTTCCAACAGCACAGAGTCAGGAGGACCTTCTTCACGGCACACACACCTCACAGCCTGGCTCTGGACCACACACTTCTGTTACACCAGAGGGGCACAGCCACGGGTGATTTGCAAGAGAAAAAACAGTGCTTAAAATGGACTTGAAGGAGGAAATTTTTGTGAGCAATGAGAGGTGAAAGGGCTGGAGGTCAGGAAGCACCATCCTGAGTATGGAGGGGGAGGCAGAGGAGGCAGAGGGTGAGGTGGAGGCAGGCAGTGATCTGGGGTAGGATGACCAGAAAAGCAGGAGAGAGACCAGGTACATTGCAGGAATGCAAGAAACCAGCTTTCCTCTGGAAATCACTGCTTGGAGGGATGCCCAAGCTCCCAACATGGGAAAATCAAGTTAAAAAACAGGATTTTTCCCATTGTTTTCATAGTCTGACAGGCGCATCTCCTTCCTTCCTTCCCAAGCCCCTGACTCTCCTCCCACCGAGCTCCCTCCTGCCTGTGCCCCAGCGCAGCCCCCCTGTCCTGGCTCTCAGCACGGAGGGAAGGGACTCCAGCACAGCCCGCTCAATGCGGCTGTTGTTGGCTACAAAGTCCTCCCGCAGCTTTGTGCGTGAGAGCCCCTCAGCAGCTGGAGCCAAGGGGCGGGCAGGGGGTGGCAGGGGGGTGACAGCAGGCAGCCGGGGGCCCCTCGGGGTCACCCCCAGCGAAGGGAGCAGCTGTTGATCTGCGGGGATCGCTGCAAGGTCATTAAAGCGAGCGGTGAAGGGCTGCGAGCACCCGCGGGCAGAGGAGGGGGTCAGGGTGATCCCGGGATCAGGACCCAGCCGAGCCTTGGCCCCCACAAGTCCCAGCCCCGTCAGAGTCCAGCTCATGGGGACGGGGGAAAAACGGGACAGAGGGCGAGCAAATCCTCTGGAAACACGATGAGCCAGCACCCCAGGGGACAGCCGGGATGGTTGCTTCACTGGAAAAAAGCGCCGGGCTCAGAGATCTCAGGCATTTCTCCGCTGGTTCCTTGCGTGAAGCAGGAACCAGGCGGGTGTGGAGGCAGAGCAGGAAACCTCGCGGAGAGCTGGGGAGAGGCGGCGGCGGCCGCTCCCTCCGGGGCTCCCAGAACGCGATCCCCGCGGGACTCGCCTCCCTTTGCTGCCCCCGAAACCCCCCGAAAGGGTCACAGCAAGGAAACGGCGGAAAGGGACAGAAAACACTACTCCGAATCCGCGGGAAAAACACCTTTTCTCCAAGGAGAACCCACACACCCCGGCGGACACATTGTGCACCAGCACGCCTTTTCACTGCTGCTCTTTTCCAGCAACCCAGATAAACGGGGGGGAAAGATTACAGCTTTTATATAAGTACAAACAGAGCCCAGAAAGGCACCCACAGGCGATGGGGTCTGGGGCATGTGTGTCACAGCCAGCTGCCAGGGGACTCCTGCTCTGATGCATTATCCATAGCTCCTGTTTTTCCACTGCTGTGGATGGAGAACAGGAGAAACTCGTGTTATTTTCACACAGAGGGTGTCACACACCCTGCCAGAGCTGGCCCAGCCCCTACTGGCACCCTTGCCCACCTTGGGATGCCCCATTTATCTCTGTCCAGCCACCCTAGTGCAGAACACTTGTTGGCTTTTCCCAACCCCCAGCCCTAAAAGCATCACCCAGGTGCTGCCACCACAGCCCTTCCAACCACAGGGTACCCAGCAAATCCCACAAGGAGCCCCAGGACCACAGGGCATCCTCAACACCCCTGAAAATGGTGAATCTGCAGCACAGACAGCCCAGAAATCACCTCTGCCCCATCTACCTGGAGCTTCCAGGACCACAGGGGTGTTTCAGCGCTGGCCTCAGCACTGGTCTCACACCAGCAAGAAGTGAGCAAACCAGCTCCAGCCAAGAGGATGAGGATGGATTTAATGTCCTTCATGAGAGGAAAATCAGGGGCAAGAGGTTGACTGGCACACCCGCAATGGCAGCTGGAGCTGTGTTGCCAGCTGCACGAACACAGCAGGCGGGATCTCACCAGTGCTGAATTCCCCGGCTTCCAAAGGAGGAGGGCGAGCGGGAGGAAAAGAGAAGCTCAGAGACACACACAACAGCATCATTCATTGGAGCTGAGCTTGTACAACAAGGGTCCTGTGTCTGGCTCAGAGCTCCAGGCAATTAAAACAGCAGCCACAGATCTAGGAGAAACAGCAGGAATTTATCCGAGGAATCTGGATTATGTGGCCACCGCTGAAGCAGAGCAGAAAGCCCCCAGCTCCTGGAAGGCAAAACGCTGGCAAGTGATGAGCAACCAGCTCCATTATCCAACTGTTCCTGCATCAGCCTCCTCTCGCCACGTCGGGGGTGGGGGGATTACTGCTGCTGGTCCTGCCTCCAGACAGTCCCACCAAGGGGAGGGTGAGGACCCCGGTCCCAGCCCACACGTGCAACAGGCAGAGGCACAAGGGGCTCAGAGCTGCAGGGCTGCTCAGGGGACACAGGGCAAACCAAGCAGTCTGTGGTCCCAGAGGTAAGGGTGGTGCTTTGCAAGTCTGAGAACATGGTTTTCCATTCTGTTCCATCCTTGGAAGTACACACGGGGTTACCAGCACGTGTGAAAAAAGACAGGATGCTGAGCAATCTCGTGAAAATCCTCCTGGCAAGGCTGCCTCCTGAGAGCAACCAGACCATCCAGGAGACCCCAGAGAGGATCTGTGTGCTCCCTGCTCCCATGTGCATGATCCCAAAACAATCTCCTGTCCCCTGCAGGGGCTTTGTCCCCTAATCCACGGAACCAACAGCCCTTGGCTACAACTTGCCCCATGTGCCAGCACTGAGCCGGGCAATGTCACTGGCAGGGGGGTCCAGCAGTGGGAGATCTTTAGAGAACTCCACTTCCCCCTTGCCTACAACAAATTAAGCTTTTCTTCTCATCCCTGAGGAATAGCCCCTGTCCATCCAGCATGTTTTGGGCCATTCCTGAAGGGATCATTTATCAGCAGAAAGAATGAGTCTCCAGGTGTGAGGTGGAATTGTTCACTAAGCATCACAGCCAATGGAGAAACCAGGCAGCAGCAGCTCCTCCTTCACACAACCCAAAATAAATAGCTTTCAAGATCATTACCCACACCCTGTTATCACAGGCATCTTTACTAGCCATATCAAACCAGTTTTAGCACTAGAGCACCAAATGATCAATTCCTTAACCATTTTCACAGCCTCGACAAGATCACTGATACAATCATCATTAAAACATTATCAAATACAAAATAATGCTCTTTCTTTGAAGAAAAGTGGAAGTTCTTTTTACCTGACCGACCCTCGAGCGGATGATCTGCTTCACCAGTCGGCTCAGAACAGTCCCTGCCTCGGGAATACCACAACAGGCTTTGGGACCGGCACCACTCAGACACGACAGACAGCCGGGCACGGCCCAGAACACCACCAAAATCGCTCGAGTTTGGAAGAAAAGCAGAGCCCGAGCCCCTCAGCCGCGTTCCCTGCCCGCGCTCTGCCCTTTGCATCCACCGCACTGACACGCACGGAGCCCACCCTGCGCCACCCTTTCCCTCGCCGCGCAGCAAACGCGACATCCCCGCTCTGGGCACTGTCCCGCACCGGGCTGCTCGCAGCAGCCTCCGCACCGGGACCCCGGGCTCCGCAGCCCCGGGTCCCGCACTCACCTGCCCGCCCGCGCCGTCCCCCCCCGCACGGAGCGGCGGCCGCGGCGCGCCGGAGCCTCAGCCCCAGGGAGCGCCCGGAGCCCCGGCGCGGAGCCGCCAGCCCGGCCCGGAGACCCATCGCTGCCCCGGCGGGACGGGCGAGAGCCGCGGCTCCTCCCTCACCGGGATGCCGGCACGGGACCGGGGCCGCTCCCCTTCCGCCCGTTCCCCGGCCCCGCTCCTCCGGCCGAGAACGCCGCTCGCCCCGGTGGATGCGGCCCCGCTGCCCCCGCAGCGTCCCCGGGACCCCGCTCAGCCCCTTCCCCCAGGGTCGGGCATCACCAGGGGCCAAGGTGAAGGTGATGCTGAGCCACGTGTTCCACCTGCATCCTCCCAAAACTGAGTCACCCCCGCTCCGCTGCCACCCCGCGCCTGGGCGCGCTCGCTGCCGCCTCCGCTCCCGGGGGCGGGCGGGTGTTCAAAGCCCTGCGGACGCGCCGGGCAGGGCTCAGGGGCTCTTCATTAAGAAGAGAAGGAATTAGCGTGATCAGACTGGCCTGCCAACACCTCACACTGCTTTTTCCCCATCTGACCTCTCGGGCTTCGGAAACAAACGCCGGTGAGCATCACGAACCCCCAGCCCCATGCCTGCTCCCTTTGAACCAGCTGCTGCCCAGAAGGACAGGGAGGCTACTTCAGGCACAGGATTACTTTCCTGTGCATGTTAAGGTAGTTTTCATGTCAAAATTCTGACCAAAAAAAACCCCATTGTCCAGCCAAACCTTTCCACCAGTTTTCAGTGTATTTTCTCATGATAATTTCAGGGAAATGAGCACACTCTGGAACTTCCCTCTCGATCCTTTCAGGCTCATGCAAACCACCCGAGGGATGCAGATAGAAATGTACTTTCCTGCCTGCAGTTACTTTCCAGTCAGTCTCAATCGCTCCTTGCTGCCACGGGAAAAACTTGGCGACACTCCGGGCATGAGGCGACTAAAGGACCCTTTTCCCAGCTCCTTCCCTGCACTTCCCACGTGCTCTGAAGCTCACCAACACAGAAAAACCTTCTCTCTAACCCAGGCTCTTCCTTTCTGGCCTTCAAAGAAAATCCCCCAACCTGTGAGCGGATCCTGCTGTCCAGAGCGGGGAATCTGTATTTTGTTAGCTACAGGAAACGGGAAAACTTCCAGCGCTGGAATTAAAGCCCAGAAGGAAGGAGCTGAGCTGGGGGAGGGGTCTCTGTCACTGCAGCAGTCATCAGGGGGTCAGAGCTACACAAATTTTAAAGGCAGAGGGACACAAGAATGAAAACTGGTGATTCACCAGCCAAGCCCGAACCCATGAGGGCAAGGAAGAGGAAGGAGCAGCACAGAATCCCCTCATCACATGTCCCACCAAAACCACAAATAATCACATTCAGTTCAGTTTTTCTACTTCCCACCTCTCTGACCCACACCCAACCCCATGACTGCCTTTTCCACCATGTAAGAGCAGCACTTTCTCAACAAGTTCAGAAATGCCCGGAATGGGTCCCTGCTGCCACATCCAGCATCCCACTCACTGCATGGATCCCCTCTGATCTCCCTGGCTCTGATACCACAGCCAGAGCCCCAGTGCCAGGAGCAGCAGCACTAGCCCCTCCACGCCCACACGTGCCAGGACAGCCCCCTGCCAGCCCCTGGCCCCCTCCCTTCCAACACATTCAATGACAACACCAGATCCCAGTCTCTGTTTGTCCCCCAAACTCGGAACCACACACATGGGCACAGGTCAGGTGAGGAACGGGGGCCTCGTGCTCAGGCCACAAACCCACCGAGTCAGCGCAGGAGATTCTTGTGTGGGGAGAGAAGAACAGCTCAGCTGTGACAACACATCAACAACAGCTAAATTTAGCAGGTTATTTTTGGTAATCCAGATGCTGGGTAAATACAACCTTATTATTTCATGCAGGGGCAAAGGTTCAGACGAGTCCCTCATGCTGCTTTTGACTGTTAGTTCACCACATCCAGCCGCAGGAGCCCACCCTGAAATGCTGCAATGTCACCACTGTCTGGCTGTGCTGGCAGGAGCCACCAGCTCCAGCCCTGTCCTTGAGCAGCAAGAGGAGCCACTGCTCCATGACATGAGCAGAGCACCCCCTGATCCCTTTTGGAGGGGCCTGGTGCTGCTGTTGGTAGGAATTTTTTCTGAGGATGCAGTTTTCAGGTGCATGGCCAGGCTGTGAGCCTTTCCTTTCTTCAAGCTTTTCCTTTTTGCTCAGTCCAGAACAATACATGGGAAGTGAATGCTGGAGAGGAAACAGAGGGTTAGGAAATCCATGGAAACCTGACCCAGCTGGGATTGTTCCAGTGGTTCAGTTTGGGGCTGTGCAGGGGCTCTGTGTCCCACCCAGCTGAGGCTGCTGCCCGAGGGGACTGCAGGGTGGGATGGGGCAGCAGGAGGGAGAGTAGGGACACAGGAGTCCCCAGGTGCTCCACAGCTGAAATATCACCTCCAAGAAGGCAGATGAAATCCAAGTTGTTTTTCACCATCACTGCTGCAGGAGCTGCCATGGCATCCCCAGGTATTTTAGTGCTGGGGGAAGCCACAGTGACCTCCTCCAGCCGGCGTTCAGGGAAGGAGATGTGGCAGCAGAACCACAGCCCCAAACAGGGGCTGGGAATGGGTCTGTCCATGCCTGGAAGGCAGCTCAGGGAATTTGCCAGGTGTGCTGAAAGAGCAGCAGTGCTGAAGGGGGAAAGTCAGAGGCAAGCTCTGGGAATTGAAGGAAGAGACACTTTGCCAAGAGCTACTGGGATAAATCAGAACCAGCTCCACTCTGCCTCATGCCACCATGTCAGGAGCTGAGGTCCTTGTGTCACCCATCCAAAGAGACTGAAAATCATCATAGAGAAAGGAAATGGTATCCCCCAAGCCACAGCCTGAATGGCCCCTTTTTCTCACATCTTCTGGGGATAATGAGTGAAGAGGACAGCAGGCACCTGCCCTGGTCCCTTCCCAGTGGAGGGCACAACGCCCCTGCAGGCTTGCTCCCTGTCCAGTGTAATCCATGGGAAGGGGAGAACTCCAGCCTGCCCCAGGCACCGTGCTGCTGCAGGTCACAGTGACACCAGGAGCCACTAAACCCCATCATCACATCAAGTCACAGGTGACAAATCCCACAGTGAGAAACTGTGCAGCTGCTCAAGACACGAGGCTCCTGCTCAGGACACGAGGCTCCTGCTCAGGACACGAGGCTCCTGCTCCTCCTGCCCCCAGAACCCAGTACCCCTCCAGCATCCAGAGCTGGGACAGGGATATGTGACAGGCAGGTGTCAGCTGGGGTCATCTGAATGTCATTGAACCTTCACCAGGAGAGACCTGCATTCTACAGGCAGGCAGTTTTAACCAAGGGGAAAACAGCTATAAACATTCTTTGCCCCAAAATCCCAGTCACAGTGTGATCCATAGGAGCCTTCCCTTCCACAGGGCTCTTTAACTCTTTTTAACAAGCTCTTGACATTTATGTTCTTAATCTCTCCCATGCAAGGGCCAGAGACCACCCAAGATACCTCTGGGGCTCTCTGACAAAGCACCTTTTGTTACCCAGAGCTCTCCTGTGCTCTGGGCTCCCACCAGCCAGACTCTGAGCTCACTCCACCTTTACATGCATGAAAACAAGAGGCCCTCAGTGCATCACCCTTCGGGCAGGGAACTGTCTGGAGATCCCCAGGCACATCCCATGGGCTCCCTGCACAGTGGGCTTCCCTTTTCATGGTGCCAGGACTCCAGCCAGCAGTGTGAGCAGCCCCACCTCTGACACCAGAGCCCCATAGTGTGTCCTGAGCCCCGTGTCCAAAGCAGCAGAGCCACCCCAGCTCCAGCTCCCTCCACTTCCAGGGCCACCAGAGCCACTGGCCATGGGCTGCCCTGTGTAGGATGGGACAGGTTTGACTCTGGGGGTGTCACTGCACAAAGACCCCCATGGCACCAAACAGTGGGATGATGAAAGGTGGGACCTCTACCCCGCTGCCACAGCCCCATCCCATGTTCCTGGTCCTGCTGGCATGTGCACACTCCCCCTCCTCCTCCTCTTGCTCCCAGAGACCACCAGCAGCCTCCCCAGCACCCACAAACCCCTCATGGCAGGGTAGCCCCAGCCTCTCCCCCCACCTTGGCACAGGTTTGATCAGGCAGCAGCAGCCATGCACAATCCCCTCAGATCAGCCTGCAGCTGCACTGTCCCTCCTGCCCCACAGCCATGGCTGAGACACTCCTGTCACACAAAGCTGAGGGGCTCCGAGTCAGGGGTGACCTTCCTGCCCATGGCACTGCAGTGCCAAGGCTCTGGAGCTCCCCATGGGATTATCTGCTGAGCACAAAGCTGCTCACCACAAAGACAAGAGGACTTGAAAAGGAACCAAGGTCCCTTTGCAAGTATATTATCTTGAAATATACTCACATTGCTGGCAGAAGAACCCAGCAAGGGGACATTCCTCTTCCTGTGACCCCTGCTCACCCCACAGCAAGGGCATCCTGCCCCAAAAATTATTGCTGTAGCTTACCTGCATCTTTTTTATCTTCTAACAACGAGAATTTCTGTGAAAAGAAAGAAAGAAAGAAAAAACCAGATTTTTTTTATTATTATTATTTTGATTCTCACATTTGTGGAATGCTACCCCTCACATCTGGGCTTGGACCCTGCTCCAGCCTCCTCTCTGCCCAGAGGTGACCCGAGAGCAGCAGTGCTGACCGGGAGCTGGGACCAGCAATGCTGCTCCAGCCACAGGACAAGCAGGGCCCTGGCAAAGGCTTCTCCCAAGGGCATCCCACTGGTTTTAAAACACCATCTCCACTCCCAAGGGCCCTGAGCACCGGGCAGACATGGTGTACCCAGCACGCACCCACCACCCCGGCTCCCGAGGGAAGCCACAAGAAATGAGACCACAGCAGCAGAGCCTCGGCAGCGCGTGGGAGACAGCAGCAATCTGCAGATGTGGAGGAGCAGCAGAAGGTCCCCATTGCTGGTGCTGAGGTGAGCACAGAGCCTGGAATGCCCCCCAATCTCTCTCTGGGTGCAGATGAGCCCCTCCAGCGCCGCCGCCCCGCGAACGGGCCAGAGGTGCCGGCGGGATCGCTGCAGGAACGCGCCGTGCTGCTGAGCCGGCCTTTCCCACGGACCCCCGGGACCCCTCTTCCTGCTGGGGCAGCAGGGCTGAGGATGAGCCAGGGAAGACAGGATTAACCATGTCCCTGCTGCTGTGCTTCCCGCAGCAGCCGCCCGAGGGGTGCCATCAGCAGGGCTGCGGCTATCGCTGTGACCCGTGTCCACAGGGGAGGTCACCCAGCTCCTCTGGGTCCTTTGGCATCGCCCAATCTGTTCCCACACCTTCCTTTTCCCCACGAAATCTTCCACCAGCCACAGATCCACCTCATTTAACCTGGAAAGCTTTAATCCCACAGACAGAACCCAGCACGTTTCTCCCTGTTCAAGAAATTCCTCAGCAAGGAAGGTGAGAATTCCTCTCCTGATCGTGGTGAGCAGCTGAGCAGCACTGGAATGGGGAGCAGAGCGGGTCTGGGCTGAAGCAGAAGCCTCAGCCCTACAGGAGGCCACTGGTGTCCACTGAAGGCAACCAGGAGGTGGTGCCCTGGCCAGCTGGGCCACCAGACCCCAGGTTGGGCCAAAGAGATGGGCTGAAGCCACTGCTGGGTGCTCCCAAGGAGGCTGAAAGCCGTGGGCACCAGAGTCTGTGAGGCCAGGCTGGAGCCATCCCAAGCTGCAGCTGAGGCAGTGGCGATGTAGTACCCGGTGTCCATGAGTGTGCCACCACCAGTACGATGGCAATGCCAACACGGGATTGAGGGACGAGCAGGGTTAATGAGGACAGCTGAGCTCTCCAGAGACAGCCAGGACGAGACAGCAGGGACAAGACAGCCACTAATATTACCAATGAATTTCACAAATGTCATTTTTAGACTCAACTATTTTAAGCATTGCACTGAAAGCCCGGGGGACAGCGTGCATTCCACATCCATTTCACCACAGCAGATCCACTCACCCAGCACAGCCCGGTGTACAGCACTGTCTGAAAAAGGGATTTTACCACTTTTTCCCATCTGAAACTCCTGAAATTCACACTAACTTTAACTCCACATTCTGCCCAGCTCACCTCCCACCACACTGCATGGGCTGGGACACAATGAACCAACAGTGATCAGGAGCAGGCAGGGAGAGTCATCTGTTATTAAAGTGACAGATAAGAATTAAACCCTAATGAAAAATCTCAGATGCCACACCGTGAGAACTGCTACTGCAGGAAATGAAAAACTGGGGGCCTTTGGCCTCGCTGCTCCTTTGTCATCCTGCTCACAGATCGGCCACTGCCCCACAGCCACGCCACGGGTGACCTGAGCCTCTGGGTTCGGAATGATGTCCCAGCCCGGCCACTCCACACAAGGAGGCACGGCAGGACCCTCTTGGAATGTGCTGACCACCTCGGGGGCTGAGGGTGCACAAACACACAAACACAGACACAAACACACACACGTATATACACACACACACACAAACACACACACAGAGCCCAGCGCCGCGCTCGCCGGGCACAGCCCCGTGCCCGCAGGGCAGCCGGGACACGGTGACCCAGCAAAGGGCAGCGGGCGAGCTTAGGGCACAGGGACCAGCGCACCTACACGTGGCCCAGCCAAAATTAAACCTCTCACATGCACGTGGGGCCCGGGGACGACATCCCCCGGAGCAGACATCGACACCGTGACCCAGCTGAGCCCCGCCGGGGTCCCCAGCGCCCCTTCCAGAGGCTTCTCGTGCAGCCGGAGGGTGTCAGGGACGGACAGAGCGGAGCGGCGCTCCCTTACCTTGGCTCTCTTGAAGCAAGCCCAGAAGAAATCCAGCAGTGGCATGATGTGCGGGCGGGGGCCCGGCAGACCCCCCTAGACCGCGGAGCTGCCCCCGGGCGAGGGGAGAGCCCCCCCCGGGACCCCCATGGCAGCGCTGCGGCGGAGCCGGGCACAGCCCCGGGCGGGCAGCGGCGGAGGGAGGAGCAGCAGGCAGCGGCGGAGGCGGGCCAGCGTTCAAACCCTGCACCGTTATTCAGTTGGTTGGGAACGGGCTTGGACGCGATTGAAAATTCCCTGAAGATTGCGAGTTTTAAACAGCTCCAGGCTTTCCTTCCTGCCTGGAACGCGTCGAGCTGCTCCGATTCCCAGGCAGTGGGAAGGGGCGAGGGGTGACCGACGCTCCAGAGCAGGAGAAGGGGGATTTTGGCTGTCAAAGGCACATGTAGGACGTTAGAAACCCAAACCCTGGACGGCTCAGATTGTCACTCCGGTCCTGCCCGAGCTGACTGGCAGCTCCCGGCACTCTCCTCTGAGAGGCACAAGGTGTACCCAGCCACGGTGCCATCCCTGGCTGCTCAGGTGCTGCAGGCACCCTTACCACAGAGCAGGGCCAGCCTGCTGCTGGGATCCCAGCAGGGTAAATAACACAGGGGAATCCACCCCCAGCCGTGAAATATGGCTGTGCCCTTCACTCCAGCTATTCATATATACATATATATACATATATACATATATACAGCTCCGTATCTGCCTGCTGCAAACATCATTCGCTCACATGCACCACAATAAAAGGTCACATCACAAACATTTGTGCCAGCCCCCCACCCACAGTTCCCCAAGCCAGGATCCTTCCTGCAGGAACATAAGAACACCCCACAAACTGGTGATTTGTGTCAGCAGCTCAGAAGGAGCTCGAAAGGGCAAGCAGACCCACAGTGCTGCCTGGGCTCAGCCCTGCTCCCACAGGACCCTTGGTGGCTGTCACCCTCCCTGGATTGGCACCAGGGTCTCCAGTGGCATCGCTCCTGCCCACTGCCATCTCAGGCTGGTGTCAGCTCTGCTCTGACAGGACCTGCGGGCAGGAGAACAAGCCAGAGCACAATGGTTCTGCTCAGGATGTGACACATCTGTACCCAGCCCCCAGCAGCTGGTGCCTGTGGCAGCTGTGTCCAGTGCCACGTGTCAGACAGGGCAGGCCAGGACAGGGTGCTGGGGCCACAAAGCATGAGGATAACGGGGATAAGGCAAGGACAAAAAGCACAGGAGGTCACAGCACAGCAGGAGCAGATGCACCTGCCAGGAGAGGATGGCATGAGGCACTGCCAGCATCCAGCAGAGACTTGACCAGGACCAGGGCCCTGGACTGGCAACAGTGCCCTGGTGGCACTGGCACAGCCCTGCCATGGCCCAGCACGGCCCTGCTGTGGCCCCAGCAGCAGCTCACAGGCAGCATCAGCCTCGGCGCCGGCTCCAGCTGCCTCCTTCCATCTCCCCCTCACTCATTCCTCAGCAGGCTCTGGCACTGCTCCCAGCCCTGGCACCAGCTGCAGCTCCTCACCCTGTCCCCTGCATTACTGGTGTTACTGGGCCAGTACAACAGGGCTGGGGACACCAAGGCACAGCACAAGCTCTGTACATCAATCCCTTTTCTCCTCCCTTAAAAACCCAGTCCCACCTCTATGGCACCTCTCCTAGAGAGGCTCACCTCTCCTAGCAAGGATTTTCCCCACAGGATTAAAAGCCCAGCTCTGCTGCCCGACGGCCACCCACTCTCTGTAACTCACCCACCTCTGCCTCAAGGGCTGCAGGTTTTACCCCAAGGACTTGCAAATAGTCCCCTGCAGGGATGAAGGCAGCTGGGGCACTGCCCACTGCCAGACATCCCCATTCAGCTCACTGGGCACTGAGGCTGCCAGGGGACCACCACTGTGGCCAGGACACGGGAGGGCACTGCCAGCACAGAGTCCTGGGAAAGGCTCTGCCATCGCCACTCTGGGCAGTCCAAGGAAAGTCTTCAATGATTCTACAGGCTCTGGGACATCTGGGCCTGGGCTGGCTGAAGGCAGCTGTCAGAGGAGGGACTGTCCCTTCAGAGAGGGTGGCACTGCCAGGCTTGGTGGCACTAGGCTCCTGTTCCCATCAGGGGATCACCCTTCAGCACTGCGTGTTGTTCTGGAGCAGGACAGGCCCTGCTGCTTCAGCCATAACCCTGCCAGGACCCAGAGAATCACCCCTGCTTGCTCCAGTGGCATCAGGTCCTTCTCCCACTTCCTCCAAAAGCAAAAAAAAGCCAAGCTAGCACAAATAGAAGCAGGCTGTCTCCTTCCCAGGCCTGGGAGACAAACCACAGCAGTTTCTGCATACTTGTGTAGCTTCTTCCTACCCGGTCATCCCAAAAGCATTCCAGTAATGCTACATCTTGGATCCTTCCTCAGCGTGCCAGGACACTATCCTCGGCAGGAATAGCTCCTGGGGACTGGATCCATGGGGAAGTGGCAGGAGCTATGAACACCAAATGGGTATTTCTGCTGAGTGGCACAGGGACACAGACCCCACTGCTGCATTTGGCTCTTCCCAAAATTCCTAATGTATCCACTCCGCAGACAGGCTTAGAGGAGAAGCAAAAGCAATATCCATTCATTCTATAAATATGTAATATAATGTAATACAATATGTGTGTGTGTGTGTTTGTGTGTGTCACTATCCTCCTCAGACCCATATGAGAACCCATTTTAAACTTGAGTTAATTTTAAGAAGCCGATTCTAAGGAAAACATCACCCTGTACAGATTCACTAAGAGTTTCCCATTGCTGCCCAGAGTGCCCGGAGCTGGGACAGACACCGGGATGTCACCAACCTGCCACACACATCCCATGTTCTCCGAAAGTCACGGGAGGGTGTTTTGGAGGACAGGTACAGCCTCCTCCCACAAGAGATCATTCCCTGGAGGATGCCATGTCCCCACGGCCGGAGCTATTTCTGTGTCCCGATGAGCTATTGCTGTGGCGGCTGTCGCACAGATCAGTGACAGCCCAGGCGGTGCCGGCCAGGCCGTGTCCCCGCAGCCACAGAAGCGGCCGTGGTCACGGCAGGATCCGCGGGGTGTGCTCGGGGGTGTGCGCGGGGCCAGCCGAGCCCCGAGCCGGCGGCACACGGGGATTTTCCACTTTCCGCCGGGCACAGGCATTTCCCGAGGCTGGGAAGGGCGCAGCTCCCGCCGAGCTGGCGTTTCCCCATGAGCACAGCGGGAACAGGGACCCTTTTCTTCTCCCGACGCCGGCCACGGGGCGGGTGCTGGCGGTGCCGGGGCTGTGACACCACGAGGGCGGTGAGAGGAGAACGGGGGCAGGGAGCACACGGGGAAACCGCAGCCCCCGGGAGCAGCAGCGGGGGCAGGGACAGAGCTGAGCCCCCCCGTGTGCCCAGCACACAGAACCCCACGGAACCCCACAGTCCCAGGGCTGGGACCCCCCTGTGGGGCCACCCCTACTCAGACCCCTGTGCCAGCTCTGGCCCAAGAGGCCACAAGAAGCCAGCTGAGAGATGTGAATGTCCAAAGGCAGCACAAGCCACTCCCCAGCTCCCTGCAGTGCCACAGCTGCCCCATGCCACCAGTGAGTCCCCTGCCCACTCGCCACCACTGCTTCTCCACTGAAAAGTTCCTCGTTGTGAGGAACTTTTATTGTTGTTATTTTCCACTGAAAATAATCCCGCTGTGCTCCGGTGTCCAATGGCTCACGGGTGGGATGTTCTGGGCACGGGCACACGGGGCTCTCGGGATTGCCATACGAGCCACAGGCTGCACCGGAGCTCCAGCGCTGAGGGAAAGCTGCTCTCTGCGATGGACAATTAGGCAATTAAATTAATCCCCACGTGCAGCTCCTGTGGCAGGAGGAAGCGCTCGGGTGAGCAGGGCAGTACCCTGGAAAGCCTCCTGGGGCCAAAGGCATCAATCTGCCCATCCCACAGGGATGGAGATACCAGCCAGACCCTTGGCATCCCCTCCAAATGAGGGGCACCGTGGGATGTCCCCTCACGCAGCTTTGGTGGCCCTCGTGTCCTACTGAAGCTTCACCCTCCAAAGTCAGTGCCATTTTTGCTTAGCCCAGAACTGGACCCCCAGAGACAAGCCAAGGGCTTGTGGCCCCAGCCAGGGCTGCAGGAATCCCGCTGTAATCCCTGTCCCCAGAGGGGTCCTGGCACAGACAGGTCTGTGCATTTCCCCACACAGGATGCTCCAGTTTGCAAACACCAGTGAGAGAATTCACAAACACCAACTGATTTAGCACACACACAAAACCAAACAAACTTTGCAGCTGACTAATCCTTTGTCCATGATAGCTTTGAGGAATTTCTGCTGCACCAGCTGAGGGGTGCTCCTGCCCCAATTCCCAGAGCCAGAAAGCTTGGGGAGTTCAACAGGGGCTTGGGGCAGTGCTCAGCTATTTAAATAGCTAAATATGCTTTAAAGAGCATAACTGATATGGTGACATTTTTGAGATACTATAGACAAGATATGCAAATTACAAATATACACAAATGATCCAGAAGGAAACTGAGGCTTTTTGAGAGCTGTATTCCCATTCAATTTTAACTCCATTTGTATTCAAGCTCCCAAGAGTTACTGGCTGGGGGCATCCTCAGAGCCTCCCATGCAGGACAGAACTCCAGCAAAAACCCGCTGCTACCAATCTCTAGCAAGATGCCTTTGTGAAAACAAGAAATATAAATCAGGCTGCATTTTTTAAGTACAAAACGGGGCATGAGCAGAATGCTCACCAGGCAAATTTTCCTACCCCTGGGAATAGCACTGAGCTGCTGGAGCCTGGCTGGGACATTAATCCTGGGACATTAATCCCCTGCCCCCAAGGCAGGCACCAGAGCAGCCCAAGGAATTGCAGCAGTTATTATTATTAGCTGGAGCAGGGAGGCTCCCGTGGCAAAACACCCGAGCACAGCACAGGGTGGGCTGGCAGCACACATTTGTGTCCTCACACTCACACTCAGCCCTGGTACCTGCCACTGACAGCACACTCAGCAGCTAAAACACAACCACAGGCGACAGGGACACCTCCTCCTCCAGCTGGCACAATGAAATGCCATTTAATAAACTGCATCTGAGCCACTTGGGTATTTTTGCACATAGTTCTGGTGACAGCTGATGTCTGGGGAGGATCCCAGCCCTAATTCTGGCCAAGGGTTGGGATTAACTCCCAGGACAGAGGAATCTTGTCAGGTGCAGTGCTGGCATCCTGTGAGGGCAGGTGTCTGCAAGCTGAATCCCTGGCATGAATTCACACCAGCCTCCTCTCACTCGTGGAGGCTTGAGCCATTCATGTACCAGCTTTCCCACACCCAAACCCAGAGGTAAACCCTGTCCAGTGCAGCTTCTTGAGCAGGACTGGGGACATGACATCAGGTCTGGGACACAGGATGGGGGACTCAACAGCTAATAAATAAACAATAATCAGGAATCAAATTCCCTGATAGCTCCAAGCATGCAGCCCCAAAGCAGGTGGGAGCATGGAGGTGACAGGAGCCAGGGGTTTTTGCAAGCCCAGCAGTGCCCAGTTGGTCACACTCCAGCACTGTGGGGTCTCTGGAGGATTGCTAACATGACCCACTGCTTGGCTCCACCACAGTGGTAGGAGAATCTCCCCAGTTGCCCTCAGAAGCCTGGGGTTGCTGTCAAACCCCACCAGAGCCAGGCTGGTCTTGTTGGCACCCCGAGAGCAGAGCACTGCAAAGATGAGGGGGCTCAGGGCACGGGCAGGCAGCAGCAGTGGGGGCTGGCAGGGACACAGTGCTCCTCCCTGTCAGGAGCATCAGAGCACGATTTACAGCAAACAGCATCGGGCACATCTTCCCTTGACACCTGCTCAGTCAAAACCACTGCCCAAAGATGCCCTTTCCCTCAGGCATGGACAAGGAGAGACATTCCATGCTCAGGGACACCAAGTGCCAATCCCATGCCCATCCCTTGCTCCCAGACACCGCACCCCAGGACATTTCCAGGCTGGACAGGAGCCACGTGCCACTGCCAGCCCTCTTTGGGGATGCCAGGAAAGACTCTGAGGCAGCTTCAGAAAACCCTTTATGCCAACCCTCAGACACACAAAGCCTCATTATGTGACAGTGAATTCTTTACGCCCCCCACAGCAGCAGGAGCTGCCAGGCTGGTCCTGGAGAGGGATCCTGCTCCCAGCTCCGTGCCACAGGGCTGAGTGCAGCCACAAGCTTCCCCACTCCAAAGGGAATCGAGAGGTGGAAGAGGTTTTAGGGGACAGATCCTGGCTGCAGGCAGGGTGCAGTGCAGGCTGTCCCCACATCCTGTGCTGGGCTGTCCTGGGCTTCTGTTCCTGCTGCTGGGGAGAATTCCACAGCCCTGGGAAAGAAGAGACAGCAGCCCCAGCCCAGACCTCAGCCCCGTGGGTTTTGCTAAGGGAGGGCTGAGTTATGGAGAGGGGAAGGATTTAAATCAGTGCCCAGGATAAATAATTGCATGCTCTGTTTATGATCCTGAGACAGTAACACAAAACACCAGAAAAAGACTTGAAAAGAACCAGAAAACACAATCCTGGTGAAATCCAGCAGTTCTTGCTAAGCTCTGAAATTCACCCTTTGCCTTTCTCTTACAGATATCAATGAGCTTATCAGGCTCCTGCCTTGCAGCAGCAGCCATGGGAAGCAGAGGAACAGAGATAGGGATGGGGAAGCACCAGAACAGCCATGGGGACGAGACTGTTCCAGTGGTTCCATTGCCCCCACGGCTTCTCTGCTCCAAGGGCTCTGGAGCCTGGAGCTCTCTGCAGCCAAAATAACCAGGACCAGATGTCTTGAGGGCCACTATGCTCACACCAGTTTCTTGTAAGCACAGAGGACTCAAAGGGGTACAAAGGTGTTGTTGAGACCTGACAGACAAACAGGTTGCACGAGGAGCACAGACACTGCAGACAGGGAGCCCAGCCAGAAGCCTCTGGGCCCACAGGCACAGGAGGAGCTGAGAGAAAAGCCCACAATGCCCAGACCAAAGATGGAGAAAAAGAGCCACTGCCAATTCCCCTGGCCAGGGAGGCTTGTCCTCCCTGCAGGGCCTTGGGGGAACACATTCTGCCCTCAACCCCTGACACACTGCCTGCTCTGCTTGGTCACCACCCCAGGATGAACAGAAATCCAGTTCCTATTTGGGTAGAAACCCCTCAGGGTAGTAGGATCAACTGTTAAAAGGATACAAAGGCAACTTAACACACTGGGTTTGAACTGCACATCACCAGCAGGAGTGAAGTGTAAACTGAAGCAAGAGTTTAGAGTAAAAGAGATGACAAAGAATCCGTGTCTGCCAGAGCATCACAACCTCAGGACCAGCTGGGCACCTCTAGGGAGCCTGGAATGGGGCACAGGGAGCAGGCACCCACAGCCACCACGTGGAACACTTACCAGATGTCCAGGACATGTCTTCACTTCCCCAGGAGACACAGAGAAGGCATTAACCTCATCTTCCTCACAGTCTAGGGCATTGTGGGCTCTCCCCAGGTCTGCCTTGAGCAGCCCCACCAGATCCGTTTTGTTGTGCCTGAGCATGTGCCCAGGCTTTGTCTGGGAATGTTCATCAAAAGCCAACATTTCACTGCTGCTGAAAAACATATTGTGGCCTGTAGCATCCCTGCTGTGCCCTGCAGGTCCCTGTGAAAGGCTGATAAATCTTGATCTGTGCCTCCTGGTTCTCCTGGGAAATGATCCCCAGAGGGACAGCAAGGATTTGTCACGGATCAGCTCATAACCAGGCTCATCCTCAAGAATGCACTCGCTGCTCCTTGGACAGAGGAAGCCATAGGCACCTTCCTCATCTTCAGCTGATGAGGAGGAGGGTGGGGTTGGGGGCTCATCCTGCTGGCCTGGAGATGAAGGTGGCTTTGCTTGATGCTCAGCGCTCCTTGGCTCCATCGTCTGTGGCTGGGACCCTCGCTGCCACTGGCAAAGCAAAACCAGAACTCATTAGCAAGAACCAGGCAGGAGACTACATTTACTTTGCTTTTCCTCATTTTCGTTTCCATTCCATTAGAAAGGGGTGTTATGATCCTTACTCCAGGACCCTCTGTGCTCTCCTCACCAGAGCATGCAGACCCACAGTCACAACTTGACCAGCTGGGTTTGTATTCTTCATTTCTCTCTTAAAATACCAAACTCCCTCTATACTTTCAGAGGAGGGTGTGCTTCACATCGTGCCCTTTCACTGCTGGCAATGCAGTGCTGGGCAAGGGTGGGGGTGTGGAGGGGGCTCGTTGGGATGGATTTCAGGTGCTGTCTGAGGTGTGTTTCAGGCTCCCGGGCAGAGCTGGGGCCAAGACTTCTGCACAGGCAGGGGAAGTTTGGCTGAGGCAGGGAATCACTCAGTCTCCTGCCACCTGGGCCCAGAGGGGAAGAACAGAGTTCCTAGGTGGCAGGACCCTGCCTGCCCACTTTCCCCACTGTCCCCAAGGCTCTGACAATGCTCCCTTGCTTCCATCAGCAGCACAAACAGCAACTGCTCAGACACAGAGGGCTCAGAGCACAGATATGACAAAGTGCCAGGCATGGGGAGGCCATGGCACTCCTGAAAACTTGCCCTGTTCCCTTGTTTGAAATGCGAGCAGAGGGGACAAAGTTCAGGCAGGGTAACCAGGGCAGAGACACCAAACCCATCCTTCCCACATCAGGAAGTGCACTTCCTGGGCTTTTTTCCAGTTAGGATTCAAAATAAGTAGAGCAAACCTTCATTCTTGTCTCCCAGAGACCCTGAGCCCCCCAGCACAGGCATTGCCCCCTGACAAGGTGACAGCAGAGCAATGCAGAGACCCTGGTGTCTGTCCCAGCAGCTGCCCCCAGTGCTGGGCTGTCACACCTGCCCTCGGTGACGCTGTCCCTGACACCTCTGCTGAGGAACCCTCCATGCTGGACACAGCCTGTCCTGTCCCACCCATCACTGTCCTTGCACTGAGTACCTGCAGTGTGGAGATTCAGCAGCCTCCTGCCTCACTTCCAGCTCCTGCAGACATGTCACCTGGTTTCCCTGCCAGGAAAAGCCAAAGGTCAGGAATCAGGTTCACAGTCCCAGCTGTAAACAGCTGCACTGTATGGGTTACTTCCTGATTTTACCAGGAAAATCCTTCCTTCCACTGTCACCCACTCCATTTGTTTGCCCAAGGGTACAATTCAGCATGCAGAATATTTGCCTTAAAAGATTTGCTTGGGGGACAAAAACGCTGAATTCGAGCTTTAGCCAGACAAAGTGTAACTACAAAGCCCAGAGCTGCACTTGGGAACACCTCTTTTGAGCAGAGCAGTTACATTTCCAGGACTGGTAACCTGTTTCCTTTTTAAAAATAAACTCCCCTTTGTTGAATGAACGTGTTTTCTTGCCCATGTCCGAGCAGGCAGAAAGCCTGCAGCAGGGCTGGGTGAGTCCGAGCTGGTGGCTGGTGCTGGCAGGTCACAGCTCACCTCCCGGGGCTGCCTGCGAGCCCGAACACCCCGGCTGTGTCCCCCAGAGCTCCGGACACCGCTGCAAAAGGACAGCGCGGTCCTGCCGCCCTCTGGTGAGCACGGTGGCTTTTCCCAGCACCTCAGCCCATGCTCGGCACAGGGGCAGCGTGTCCCTGCTGTCACCAGCGCCAAGGCTCCCCTAACCAGGCTCATGGATGTCCTCATTGCCACCCCGCGGCACAGCGAGAGCAGGGAAACACTCCCGGCCACTGCCTCAAATCCTGGCGTGGCTCAGGTTTAATTGCCAGGGGTTCATTAGCCGGTCAGGGACGGGCCCTAATACCCATTCACCCATCAGGACCCTTCCTACTAGGTTTCTGCTGCCCCATCTCCCCCAGCCTCATTCAGCCCTGGCCAGCACCACTGAGCCACACGCTGGTCCCTTGCGTGGCTCCTAACACCTCCCGGCCCTGAAGCCACTGGAACCCCAATTTTGGGGTACAGCAGCAGCAGCACTGCTCCTTCCCTGAGCAGTCTGAGCATCAGCAGGACCCAAGCCTGGGCAGGGTGCTGTCCCAGCTCAGCCTCAGGGGCTCTGGCACATGTCCTGCTCTCTGTGTGGGGCATGGGGACACCTCAGGGGACAGGAGGATAGGGACTGGGAAGCAGGACCCCCCACTCCTGCCCCAGCCAGGCCAGGGGAGCTCCTGGTACTGCAGGTGCCACAGGTACAGAAAGCACTGAGCTTCCATCCACATGTCACATTGCCCACATGACTTTCCAGCTGTTTGAATTTTTCCAGTTAAAACAAATAAATTATTTTCCTTTTTATTGGTATTAAATAGATCAAAATTAAACATATACAACAACTTCTGCTGATAAACAGTATTTTAAAAAAATCTAGTAGGAAAGAAAGCCTGGTTTGTGCATTGGAAGATCAGCCATTTCTCTGCAGAGCAGTTCAAACACTCCATTGTAGGCAACACAGCTGCTTCTCCTTGTCGCCCATCCCCAGCAGCTTTAAACAAGAAGGAAAAGCCTTTCCCCTTGGAAAGCACAACAGTTCTCACCACAGACATTTCCAGCACAAATGAAACCTCCCTGTTGTGGTGACAGGGATCACTGCCCTGCAGGGCCCTTGGAGGGATGTGCTGACACCTGGCTGGACAGGATGAGGGACATTCAGGGAGCACTCAGCACTCACAGGTGACACCAGCACTTTAAAGGAATATCAATCAGCTGATTAATTCTAGGCATCTGCAAATGTCAAACAAGCTCAAGGCATTTTGTTTCCCTGAACCAAAATGTTTTGGTTGTGTTTAACATGCCCATGTCCTGTTTTCTTTGGGACAACACTCTCACCAAGGGACGACTGGTTCTGTCACAGGAGGGGCTCTGCAGGACCTCCAGGGGTGGCTGAGGAACAAACCCCACTTTGGGCTTTTTGACCTTCTGAAGTCATGCAAAAAATTTCAAAATATTACTGGATCAATTAAATGCTACTCCAATTATCCTTCAGATAGAACAGCAGCTCAAGTCACAAGACCCAGAGAGAATCCAAGGATTTCTTTGAAAGTGTGGTTAAATTCTTCTAGAACGGAAAAATTTGGCTCAAGGAATCCCACCACAACCATCAACAGCTTTACCATCCATTTCCTTTGAATACTTCTTTTCAGCTTCAAAAAGCTGAGCTAACATTTAAATGAAAAACTGCACACTTAAAAGAAAAACCACATTCCATACCAGCAATAATTTAATGGAAGTTTAAAAATTCCCCTTTCCATGGTTCCCATGTCTATGAACCAGCACAGCCCCTTGGTGCCACAGGCAGGCCCTGCCACACACAGCAGCTCATTATCCACAAATGCAAAAATGCACTTTTAATCTGAAATTCAGCAATTTCCACCCCAACTCCCACCCACTGCCAATGTTCACAGCACAGACTGCTCTTGCACGTATAACTAGAAATTAGGCACATTCACATCTCAGCAGAACACACAGGCTTCAGTATGTCTGCACAAATGTAGGAAAAAGGACATTTTACAGCAGCTTTTTCACCTCAGATATTTCATGGATTGCTGACTGTGAACAACAGACAACATGAATCATTTCTGTAGTTTCCAAAAACAAGTCCCAGCTCCCAATGTCTGTGCCAAAATACACCTGACTCTTGCACACCTGTAGCCAGGAGAGGTACACAATGAACCTGCAGTGACTGGAGGAGGCTCTTCCCTTCTATTAAAGCATTAAGCAAAATTAAAACCCCACAAGACAACCCACAGAACAGCATCTGACATCTCATGGGAAGTACAAGGGAACAAAATGCACATTTGTACACATTTCTTTGCTGACCCCATTAACAACCAAAGGAACAATCACACAGAGGAAGGTGAGAGCAGAATTCACATCCTGCTTTAGAACAGCCAACACCTCTAGTACCATTAACTTCCCCTCCTTCAAGCTGTTTTAACACTTTGGAGCCCAAGCCCTGGTATGGTTTTTCATACCCAAACAGCCTGTGCAGCAAAACCTCAATGTCCTGCACAGAGCCCCATTTTTTTATCATACATACACATTCATGGTACTTTCCAAGGAATCTTTGCTTCCCAAATGCAGAGTGAGAGCCCAGTCCCTGCTACAAAGCAGTCTCAGCACTTCTGCAGGACTCTGAGCTTTGCTCCCTGTGGTCACAGGTCCGTAACTTGCAGCGAGCCCACAGTCCCCTCATGGATGCAGCGCTGAAGGCACCAAGCTGGAACCCTCTTTCCTGCCACATGATGGGATGGACACACACAACACACAGATATACACAAAAGAAACTCCCTGCCACCAGCTTGTTCCAACCCAACTGAGTTTTGACTGAACTCTCCTTTCCTGGGAAAGCCCCAGTCCCACAATGTCCTGGCTGTGCATCCCACCACTCTACAAGGGAATGAAAACGACTCAGACATGTCTCTTTCCTCTCCACACAACATTGCAGTGAAGTTCTATGGTTTGATAAGGCATTTTTATCTTCAGTGAGAATCCAAGCACAGGCAGGAAATCTGCCAAGTCGTGCAAACTTCATCTCCCAACAGCTTGAAAATCCAGGATCTCCCGCTCTCTACTCATATGGAACAATCCCTGTCCCAGTGGGCATTGTTTATTTAACACCAGTATAGAACAGGTGCTCAGCAGCTGGACCTCAGTTATCTTTCACAAAGAGGGACACACAAATGAGCACTTTTTGCAGCTCTCTGGCTTTATCCCACAACCTGCCTTTTTACAATATCCCTATATATAAATTAGAAAGAGATAAAGCCAAGGATTCACTGCAGCGTCCATGAAAAAGTCCAGTCTGTGTACCAGTCCCTCGGGATGGTGCTCACTGGGGGGTGAAGGTCAGGATCATCCAGCTGATGACAAAGTAGAAGAGGAAGATGGGGTACACGACCAGTGCCTTGCGGTTGGGGGGCTGGCTGTCAGCCAGGAACGCCGTGGATGCTGTGGAGACACAAAACACGTGGAGCAGGAGAAGCAGAACCCTCACAGCCCCCACTGCACAGAGCAAACTGCAGCAAGGATCTGCCCTGCAACTGTGTTGAAAAAGAAACCACTGCTCAAACCAGCAGGCTGTAATCACCAAGTGAAACTTCCTTTATCATACAGAATGACAAGTCATGGAATCATGGAATGACAGCATGGTTTGGCTTGGAAAGGAAATCCAATTGCACCCCCTGCCACAGGCAGGGACAACTTCCAAGCTCCAAGCCCCGATCAGCCTGGCCATAAATGCTGATTAATGCTGTACAATGAGAGCCAGATTCACAGCTAAAGAACAAGAGAGATTATGCAAATGCAATCTCTATAAAAATCAGCATTTTCTAACAGTATTTATAACGTAATCATAGAATAAACCACCAGTCTCAAAGAGCTTAATAGTTAATCACCATCCTGCTGCCCAAGGCAATTTGCAGATGACCATGGAAATCACCAGAAGCAGAGGCAGAGGCTGAACCTCTGCCAGCTCAAAGACTGGAAGAACTATTTCCAGAGCCCTTCAGCAGTCCAGAGACACCTTAGACTAGAGCATCCCTTGGTTTTGCCTGAGGGAATGAACACAGAACAAGCTCCCCAAGCACAGGGCACACGTGAGGGACTCACCCAAGGTGGACCAGCCGAACATGGCCCCCACCACGATGAGGCGGATGATGAAGCTGACGGTGCCCGCGCCCGCCAGCAGCACCAGCCTGCACACCAGCATGGCCACGGTCAGCGGCATCACGCAGTACCCCAGCACACACAGGCTCTGGAAGAAGGAGCTGCACAGGGAGACAGCAGCAGAGAATCAGCAGTCAGGCCAGAACTCCGTGCACAGGAGCCGTGAACTGCCACGGAACAAACCCACACTCACATGGTCCCTCCCAGAAGCTTCGAGTTGAGGGTGATGACAACGGCCCCAAACCAGATGATGACAAAGACCTCGGCAAACTGGGGCCCTCCATCATCCTTGCTGTCTGCAGAGCCACCCTGCAGCATCCTGGAGTGGGGAACAGGGAGAAACAGCTGCAGTGGGGAACAGACAGATGGAGGTATCAGCTTTCCTAGACTGGAGTAGGTGGCAGTGCAGAAGCCCCAACACTGATCCCCAGTTATGCTGCAGGCCCACAGTTTTTCATCCATTTTATGTTTTCATTATATCCTCAGTTTTGCACAGGAAAGGAAAATGGTTGTGGCTCAACTGAGGTGATTTCAGTACATTTGTTTCCCTGTTTTGAGGGCTCTGAAAGCAATCAGAAGGGAATCAAGCCATGGACAACAGGCTGAGATGGAAATTAAAGTACCAAAGTTTTGGTACCTCTCACTGCAGTAGAGTAGTGTGTGATTGAACAAACCAGCCTCAGAGAAACCTTGGAATAACTAGGGGTTATTCCAGCAGGCACCACAGCTGAATCAGGACATGAGACACTTCCAGTAAAACCATTCCTAGGCCAGGGGACCAGGAAGAGTTCATCCTTAAATCCTAAACTTAGGAACAGGAGATACTAATGGGCTTGAAGTGCCACAAACATATTTTATCAGAGAACCAACCCAGCAGTGCTTGCACAAGACAGAGAGGGATCAGATGAAACTGATCTTAACACATTAATTAGTAACTTTTAATGTCTCATTTCCCTCATGCACTGGGCTACAAAACCCCAAATTCCCCCGGAATACTCACAGAGCCAGGGAGACACACAGAACCAAAGGGCCCCACAGATCCCCTGCAGGGAGAGGGAAAACACATCACAAAAGTCACAGAACCATCTCAGTTCCACTTTCCTAGGAGAGACAGAGCCCCCTGCCCAAGGTGCCATTTTCCACATCTCACTGCTTTACAATTTTGTTATTCAGTATCTTACACCATGATCTCTAACGAAATTCCTTCAAGACCCACCAGTAGCTGAAGCTCCCTGTTCCACCCATCCTGCCCCACACCACCCTGCCACAGAGCTCTGGTGACACCCTGGCTGTCAACTCTGCTGCTCAGGATGTTCAGCACTGCTCAATCCCTGTCCCACTGGACTCTGCCTCTCCTCTTCAGATCAGGAAGGCCCAGCACGTACAGTCCCTGAGGAGTGCGCTGCTCTTCTTGGGATACATGACATGGACAAACTTCTTCCCAACAGCCTTCAGGTCCCTCATCTGAAACAAACACAAAACACTTGAATTTATCCCCTCACAAAAATTACAGCTTCCAACTAAAGCAAAGAGACCAAAGTAAAGGAACAGGGATAGCAAAAAAGAAGAGAAGCCAACCCAAGATATTCTGTAGCATCCTCTGTAACAATGACTACCTTTCCTGCATTCCTCACCAACCACAGCATCCCATCCTTTTCTGAAATAACCACAATATTGTATCTTTTAGTAACACCAGAATATAACCAACGATTTGTTTGCTCCTCTAGGGAAAGAAAATAAATGAAAAATACCTTCAGTCAGTAATTTCTCACAAGCTCCCACTGAGGCCTCTGCCCTCACATTGATTTCAGGATCACAGAGAAACTTTGGGCCTTAATTCAGACACTTTTTTGACCCACAGGAATTTGTTTTACGTGATGAGTTCTAAAACAATCCCCACTGAAGTACAGGTTGAGCAGAGCTGTGCAAAAACACAGGTTTTGCAAAACAGCCGCCAAAGACACCAGAAAACCTGAGTTCTACCCCAGCCACAGGTTCAGACTCACAATTGTGTCCTTGACTGGCTCATCCAGTGTGGAGTAATCCTCATCAGGAGAGTGAGATCCCACAGGGACAGTGATCTCTCCTTCCACTGGAATATCCTGGGATATCGACACGTCTGCCAGACCTGGGAACTGAATGGGTACAAACCTTCAGGAAGAAACACAACCATGCTCGTGGGCACTTCAGATGGGTTGGGGATGGGCAGAGCTGCTCAGAATTCAGGGATACAACAACTAAAAGGTTCTGCAGCAGAGCCGGGCTGCGGCTGCCCCACGGGAGGAGGTGTGTGTGAGCCTGTCCCCTGTCACCCTGAGACCCACCCTCCGTGCTCCGTTCCAGCAGCAGTAAGTGAAAGAATAAAGAGCTGTGTTTTAAGGCAGGTGACGCCTGAGGGCTGCACAGCCGCACTGCCCCCGAGTACCCGCATTTAACAGCGCCGGGAGCTGCCCGGGCACCGCCAGCCCGGGCACACACCGAGCCCGCTCAGGGGCCAGGCTTAGCCGGGCTGATGCCCTCCCCGCCTGCGGCCGAGGAAAGCTCTCGGGAGGCCGGAGGTGAAGGCAAACAGGGCACAGCCAGACCGGTTCTACGGCAAACGCTGCGGCAGGGGGAGCACGGCGGGAGCCCGGCGGCTCCTCGGCCCTGCGCCTGACCCTGTCCCCTTTCCTATCTTCTTTCCCTGTCGCCTTCCTCGCCCCTGTCCTCGGCCCCTTTCCCCCTCCCCGCCTTTGGGACGAGCCGCCGCCCGCCCAGGCCTCCAGACCCCGCCTGGCCTTTGCCCGGCACCTGACCGACTGCCTGGCCCTGCTCAGGGAGAGGGGGAGGCCCGAAGGCCCCCGGCCCGCCCGCAGTCCGGCCTCCCCGGTTCCCTGTCTGCCCCTCCCCGGCTGCCCACAGGACCCGCCGGCCGCGCTCACCAGGGTCCCGCCAGCCCCGCTCCCCTCCGCCGCCGCCATCTTGGCAGCCCGGACGACGTGGAGGCCACTTTACGTCATCACCGCGCGCCTCC
>NC_031772.1:6195624-6274472 GCF_001522545.3 Parus major
GCAGCGCTCCGTAGGCGCAGCGCGGCGGAGCCGGGCCGAGCCGCGGCCATGGGGCACCCGCCGCTGGAGTTCAGCGACTGCTACCTGGACAGCCCCGACTTCCGCGAGCGCCTCAAGTGCTACGAGCAGGAGCTGGAGCGAACCAACAAGTTCATCAAGGAGGTGATCAAGGACGGCAACGCGCTCATCGCCGCCATCCGCGGTGAGCGGGCCGGGGCGGGGGTCCGGTCACTGGGGTGTGTCCCGTTCCCTGGGCATCGCCTGCAGCCCCGCGCTGGAGCCGCTTTGGGCCCGTGCCCGGCATCGCTCCGGGGAGCGCTGGCGTTCCCCGGGCAGCGGCCGCCACCCCCGGCGTGTCCCTGTCCCTTCGCTGCCACCCCGGGCCACCCGCAGCTGTCCCCACGCGGGGACAGGCCGGGTGACCCCTCTCGCAGGGTTGACAGCGGCGGCGGGACCGGCCGAGCCTTCCCGGGGATGTGTCCGCTCGTTTGGGGACGGTGATCCCCGCTCGGGAAGGGTGCTCCGTTATTCTGCATCTCCCGGGCGCGGGGCAGCGCGGCGGGGTCATCGGTGGGCATCTCATCCCCCTGGGGACCACTGTGGGCATCAGAGGGGCCCTGCAGCGCCCTGCTCTAAGTCCTTTTGTTGTCGGTGTTCTGTCATTTAAATCACGGTGAGCATTTTCCCCAGTGAAATGTCGATTTCAGTGCTGGCTTTGCGGGAATCGCCTGTTCAGAAGTGCTGACAGATCAGCAGAGCACCTGGGCCAGGTTGTGTCACCTGAAACCACCGAGTCCCACGTGTTTGACACTGACCTTCTGACTGCTTAGATTTGTTTTCCCTCCCCGCAGCTGTGGATACACCTCTGTACACACCTTCCCTGTGTCGTCTCCCACGCCTTCCTGGACTCCATGATCTTAAAGGTCTTTTCCAATCCAAATGATTCCACGATTCTCTGCTGTTACCGATGCAGTAGAATCCAGGCCCAGGCCAGCAGAGCATCCACGGGGGCAGTGGAGGGACACAGACAATCCACGCTGGTCACACACGGTTTTCCTGCCAGCTGGTTGGTTTCAGTTGGTGTTAATAGGTTTAGCTGCTGCCCTTTTGTTCAGAATAATTCAGAGCTTCCTTGTTATCGAGGCAGTGGCTGGAATAGCCCGTGTTTGCCCATCTGGAAGCAGCAGAGACAAAAGCTGGTGTGACTGAAACTGCCGACGTCACAGGGCTGTGAGACCTAAACGTAGGTACAAAAACCCAAATCTCTGCACAATCCAGGGCAAAAAAAACCCCAAAACAAAACAACCCAACAAAATGGAAATCAGAGGGATTAAAACAAACTTGCTTGCTAATGGAAATGCTTTTCTTCATCACTTTGTTCAAAACCATTTCCCTTTTCGGTGTTTGTAGTGCCCAGGGATGTGAGGGATTTCGCTGGGTCAGCAGACTCAGCCCAGGGAGACTGGCCAAGGAGGAAGGGCAGAAGCAGAAGAAAGCAGAGCACACCCAGACAGCAGTGAGAACCCCCAGGGCTGAGGATTTCTTGCCTGAAATGCTGTGGGGTGTTTTTGTAGCTGATCCAGCAGGCTGCCAGGGAGGTGCTGGGGCCAGTCCTGCCTGGGCTTCCATCAGCTCTCTGTGTTTAGTTAACAGATAACTTTAAAAAAATAGATTTATCTCTGAATCCTATCCATGTGGAGCTGTGGGTGGGAATCTGGGCTACTCACTGGCCATGGCCTCACCATGACCAGCCATGGCTGACAATCCTGTGCCCCTTGACAGGATGGGGTGGAGGTGCCCTGAGCTGCTGGGATGCAGAAGTGGTGGTGGTCTCTTCAGGAGAGTGAGATCCAATGAGGATAGAGGGTGAAGTACCTGAAGGGGCCTACAAGAAGGGTAGAGAGGGACTTTGGACACAGGATGGAGTGACAGGACAATGGGGAATGGCTTCAAACTGAAAGAGAGCAGAGTTAGATGGATAACGGGGAGAAATTCTTCCCTGTGAGGGTGGCGAGGCCCTGGCAGAGGTTGCCCAGAGAAGCTGTAGCTGCCCCATCCCTGGAAGTGCCCAAGGCCAGGTTACCTGAATGAGGGGGGCACTTTAGGGAGCTTTTAACTCCCTTGGCCTTTCATGGATTGAGAGAAATTGGTTCCATTCCCTCACTGATATGTCACCAGCTGGAACAAATAAAATTCCAGGGGTGAAGCTCTTCCAGAGACTGCAGCCCACCATATCCTGGGGAGGGTCATCCTGCAGTCACAGCCCTACCTGTGCTGCCTTTGAGTGTGGTAATTTCTCTTGCTGGCTGACACCTCCCCAACAGCTGAATAGTCACAACTGCTTGGGACATCATAAGGAAACGAAGCATTTGGTATTGCCAAGTGGGGAATTAAACTGACTAAAGTAGAGAATAATACTCATTTGTAACAGTCTTGGGTGTGAAAGCCAGTAATAGAAAATAATACTTTGGGTCTGAAATGGAAATTATTTTTGTTGTAAAGTTGGCTGTGTCCCTTGTTTTTCGTGCCAGGAGGATGGAGAGCCACTGGCAGTGCCAAGTGACGATGCTGGTCCCTCACGTTGTACTGGCAGTGCTGAAACCACCGTGGCCTGTCCCTGGGTAGGAAGGGAGAAGGACTGGGGGGTGTCTGTCCTTTCATGTTGGTGTCCATCCCCGTGGGCTGGCCAGGATCAGGACCTGATGTGGGCACTGGGGATTTGGCTCCAGCAGCAGCCTGTGCATGCCCAGAGCTTGCCATGGCCAGTGTGCTGTGACAGGGGAGCCTCGCTCAGGGCACACATGCTCAGGCCACTGGGGTGTCAGAAGTTGTGACTCCATGGCATCACTGTGGCTGTAAGAATGGCTGCTTTACAGCAGTTCCTTTCTGTGCTTCAGTGTGTGTTTCTTTAATCTCTCCTGCTCACTGTGCTCTGCTGTGTGTATGATAATGCAAAACCACCTATTTCCCCTGGTCTTTGATCTTCTCTCCCAATTAAATATCAAATAGAGCTGGAGAAATGTCAGAGGGAGGCTTTTCTCATTAGGACCTGTGAGTGCTGTGATGGTGAAAGCTGTCCTTTGAAGCTCGAGGAGCTGTGAGTTCTCATGCAAATGTTGTGTATGTGGTTTTGCACTTGATTTCTGTCCAGCACGGAGCTCTGCAGAGTGCTTGGGACTGTGCTGGTGGTTCCCAGCCTCCCCTGGTACTGTGAGCACTTCACTCTGAAGGATAACAGGATAAAGGAATGTGTAGGGACTGTGTGAGCTTTTCCCCACAAATGGGGTTCCTTGGACACCCAGGGAAGGTCCCACCATCATCATCCTCCCTGCAGGTCCCACAGAGCTGTGTGTGGGAACTGGAGTGTCCCCTCAGGGAACTGCTGTGTCCCTCAGCATGGCACACCTGTTCTGGGCAGGTTTCTGTGCTGTTGTTGGATGTGGTGCCTGGGGGTTTCATGCTGTGCAGCGTGGGAAGCAGCATAGCATTGGAACAGGTTATTTTAATGGGATTGGAGCCACCCAGAGTGTCCTGTCTGCCCAGTTCTCCAGAACCCCATGTCCTGGTTGATGGGAAGGCTGTGGGGACAATGGCTGGAATCTGTTCCTGCAGTATGTTACAGCCAGATCCTGGGGGCTGTGTCTAAACAACCCTAAAGCTCCTCTGGAAAAAGGGGGAGAAGGAGTCTATCCCACACCAGGAGAGGCTCCAGACAAGCAGCAGCTTTGCTGCAAGGCACAGCTGGGTGTTGAGGTGCTGCAGTGACAATGTCTGTCCCACAAAGACAGCTCAGCCAAGAGACAGTGTGGAGCAGGGGGGAAATGACCTGCTGGATCACTCTCCTCCCGCAATAATGTGATCTCTTTTGCCTGTCAGCTCCTTGCTGGTCTTCCTCATCCTCACTGGGGATTTCAGCCACTAAGGGCACCAGTTACTGCTGGTAATTTCTAAAATTGTCTCCTGACTTCCCAGCTCTGTCTCAAAAGACATCACACCCATAGCCAGACCCCAGCTCTCCCTGGGAGCATCTGGTCCCTGCAGGCATCCTCAGCACAGGTGGGCAGAGGGCCTCTGCAGCCAACAGCTCCTGCTCCTGGGCTGCAAGCTCTGAGCACAAAACTAGGGCCCCAGTTGGTGCAAATCTAAACCAGACGTGCTTTAACCAGAGACTAAAACACAATAGCAGAAAAAAGAACAAAAACCCTCCCAAAAGCCAACTCATCCCCAGCGCCAGAGCCGTATCCTCAGTGCAGGCGGGAGAGACAAGGGGCCAGCACAGGATCTACCAGATCCAGCTGTGAGGCAGATCCCACTCTGTGTTCCAGGGCTCAGGGATGTGTTTGCTGGGTTTTGTGCCCCCTGGAGCAGCTCTTTGGCTGGGCAGAGCTGTTGGGTTTGCTTTGCTTTACCGGTGGCTGAGGCACCAGGCTGGGCACAGGATGGTGTGGCCGTGCTGTGGTGGCCCCAGGCCTGGTTCCTTGTCCCCTCCTCCCTCCCTGCTGCAGTTCTGAGTACCCCAGCCTTCCCCTGGGAACCCCTGGCTTCTGCTGCTGACACTGCTCCATCTGTGCCCAGGTGTGCCCAGGGCTTGGTTTGTTTTGGGAAGCCCGGGGCAGGAATGTGGGCAGGGGTGGCTGGCACAGGCACCAAGCCAGCCCTGTCCCTGCCAGCCTGGGGGCTGGTGGGAGGGCTCTGGACCAGGCTTGAGCACATTAAACAAACCAACGTGCAGTATTTTGTGATGGCTTTTTCCAGCCCAGATGAGCTTCCTGAGGACTTGCCTGTGTACAGCAGAATGAGGGGCCGGGACAAGAGGTGAAGTTGTTTTCACGTGTTCAAGGATATTTTTTCTTGTGCTGCACATGAGGCATGCAGGGAGCTTTTCATCCATCTTCAACTGCCTTTTCTGGCTGCTTCCCTGGGAGGATGTGGGTGTTATCCATATTCTGTGTGTCTCACAGCCCACGGCTCACAGCAGCACTGCTGCTGACCTAAGAGTTTCCTCTTGAGTCACTGTATGAGGACTCAGCTTTTCTCGAGGTATTGTTGGAATATTTTATTTCCTAATGCTGCTAGTGTCACACTGGTAACTAGGGATGTGGCATCCCAGTTTTTCACAGGTGGCTTCTGTCCTGCTGGGTGCCAGCCTGGCTCTGTGGAGTGACAGTGGAGTGCCCGCTCGGTTCTGCTGCAGCGCAGACACCTGTGGCACATCCTGGCCACGCTGCATCCTCCTGCCCACACAGCGTGGCTCTGGCACTGATCCCTGGCTGCCCAGCCATGGATCTGGGCTGCAGGGAGGGCCTGCAGTGCCAGGTTGGGCCATTCTCCAGGGTCAGAGGAGCAGGTGCTGCTGTGGGGGCTGTGGTGTTCAGAGCTGTGCTGCACTGCCTGGCAGGAACGTAGAGGTTTGGAGAACTGTGGGTTCATAGAAAAAAAAATCTGGTGAACAATCAGCACCATTTACAGGTACTGAGCACCAAAATGCAGCAGCTTTGGAACTACTGGATAAGTTCAAGAGGCAGCAGTTATTTTTCCTTACTCAGCATTAACAAATCTTCCAAACACTGGAAGCTTCTGTCTGAAGTTCTGACACGTGTGCATAAGAAAGCTTCTGGAACCTTGTTGTTTCTGTTCTGGGGATGGTGGATTGTCCACACTGGCCTGTGCTGGCTGTTTTCTCCCGGGGCACATTCAAACCTAGCCTCTCTGCCCCACGTCCTTTCTTCTCACCGAATTCCCTACGCTGGTGAACGTGTGGTCGTGAGTTGTTCAAGTGATGATAAGACCAAGTGGTCAGACCAAGCAGAGCAGCCTGAGATAAAGTGTATAAGTACAGCCCAGAAGTGCTCTCTCAGTCTGATCTCTCTCCTTTTTATCCTGTTCCCCCCAGCTAAGCCTGATTTTGAAGAGCCTGGGGATGTTTAAAACAAGAAGAAGTTTATTAATGTTACTAACCCTTGTAGCTCTGAGGATGGAGAACAAGGAACAAAATCTGTTCCTGTTCCATCACAGGATGAACTGGTGACTTGCAGAGCATCGGGGGACCCTTTGAGGTGGAAGCTCAAAGCCAGACCCCCCAAATCCTTGCAGAGGAGCCCAGAGTGGGGATAGCTCTTGGCAACCCCCCCTAAGTGTGCTCTGCAGGTCCGGCTGCCCCAGTGTCGGTGCCCAGGAGTCTCCCGGGAGGTTCCAGCCGGTGCAGGACAGGCCATGGCCACGCTGGCATCGCCTCCCAGCCTGGAGCAGGAGGGATGCGCATTCCTCCTCGCACCCAGATCGCCGGTAATTCTGCGGCGATCCGTCCCTGGCGTGCTGTGTGACTCAGCTGGCCCCTGCCCAGCCCCTTATCGAGGGAAACTCTGAAATCATCGGCGCTTGGAGCGAGCGCGGTCGGAACCTGCCCTGCCTGGGAAGGGGAGACGCATGCGAGGGCTCTGCAGATCATGAGACGCCTCCGTGGGGATTGCTCGTGCTCTGCCCCGGATAAGAGTCCGTTGTTTTGGTGTTTGTTTTCCCCGTGTCCGTCCTGCCTGTGCCGCGGGGAGCCGCGGATCTCGGAGCACGCCCTGCCCTGCGCTCCGGCCAGAGCCCCGTGCCAAGAGCCCGCTCGGCTGCTCTCGGAGCGCCGCGGGGATTTCTGCGGCTCTGCCCTCGCTCCCCTCATGCCCCTGGGACAGCGGCTGCAGCCCCTCCCCGACAGCTCACTCCTCCCAAGGGACGGGAAAATCCATTTGTTTTCCATGGCTCAGCTTTGTGTATTTCTATTTTTTAAGGACTCTGTCGTTCGTTCCCCAGCCCCAGGACCTGTTTCCAGGCTGGTGTTCTGAAGGTGGTGACTGGCTTCTGTGAGACAGTGATGTAAACAGGTGTATAAAGAGGTGCAGCAGGCAGAGCCGCCTGCCAGCCTCACCCCGCTTCCACCTGGCTGCCTGCTTGGCTTCCAGCCCCAAAGTGTCACCTGGCTGTGACAGCCACACCTGGCACTGCCATCCCCAGGGCTCACCTGGCAGCACCATCCCCACTCACCTGGCCGTGCCTGCTGCAGGAGCAGGCATCCAGCAGCCTTGGTGATGGAAGTTCTCAGGAAAGCATTTGGGAGCCGCTGTCTGCCCAGCACAGGAACTGCCCAGGAGCTTCCACCAGCAGTGCCGGTGCCCACAGAGCTGGGCATTGTCCCCCAGCTGTGGCTCTCCCTCCTACACTCGGGTTCATTGCGCTCCAGGGCAGTGCTGAGCAATTCCCTGGTGTGCCAACAGCTGGATTGGGACACCAGGTGGTCTGAAATTCCTGCAGGTATGGCAGCACCAGCCCCATGGGTCTGTGGGGAACCAGAGACCTGTGATGGCGTTTCCTCCTTCGTGACTCTTCTCTGCCTCTGCCACCCCAGGAGCATTTGTTTAAAAAGCAGTTGGATTATTTCTTACTGCTCATTTCACCACTTTTGCGGATTTCTAACGCCGCTCATCTTTTCTTAGCTTCCATTTCAGCTGGCCACGTGCTCTGGGCTGGCTGCCCCGTGTCTCTTTCCAGTTTTGCTGAAGCAACTCCTCCAGCTTTGCAGGGCTGCAAGGTTGATTTGAAAGGCCAGCAAAATGCCAAAGGGGAAAAAGCCACTCTCTGAGAAGTTCAGCCTTCCAAAGTGCAGTTTTACCCATGGCTCATGCTGAGGAGCACTAAGGGACGTGCTGATGCCAGCGGCAGTTTTGCTGCTGTGGGGAGAGCGGGGGTGCCCTGGCTGAGCTGAGCCAGGCAGGAGGCTGTGCTGCAGCATCCTGTGCTGCCCTTGTGTTTCAGAAGCAAAAGACGTTAAAAACAATTCATCCAACAGACCATCCCTTATAAAAATATTAAACATACAGCCCAAAGTGTTGCTCTCTAGGAAACCAGTACAAGCCAGTGAGTGTCACTGGGAGAATTGTGTGTTCCATGTCTTTGCTTTGAAATGTGGTTCTGCTGCGTGATTCTCTTCCTGATCAATGGATCTGTCACTGTGGAGACCTTGGGAAGAAGATGCTGGATAACTTAATCCAAGGGAGGGTGAGAGTGTGTCCTCCTCCTAGAAGCTGTATCCCACATCACTCCCAGTTTTCTCCAAAGCAGACCAATATGCCCCAAAACTTCATTGTCCTTCCAGTCTTGCTTGGTTGCTTTGTGTTTTGGTTGGGGTTTTGGGCTGATATGTTGCCAAAGCTGTTGGTGAGGAGACCCATGATCTATCTCCTTGTGCTCCAGGCATCCAGGAAAGCCCCTCTGTGTGTTCAGCTGTCTTGAGCTTCGAGGTGCAGCCTCGAGACCTTTGCCAGCTCTTCTGGAGCATGGCAGGTCTGGCAGAGCTGGTTTCCTTCAGGCAATGAGGGAGATAAGGCAGGCATGAGAATGATGAGTGTGAACCATTGCTGTCTAGGTCCTTGGGTATTTAATTTAACAGTAAATAAGAGAATAAGCTCATCAAGCACGTTAGGGCACTTCCCACAAGGCTGGCTGGGAAAGGAGAAGAATTTATGAGAATCAAAGATTTGAAGTTTAGGATGGAAAAGAGAAACTCTAGAGGGTGAGGGAGAGTGGGAGGGGGATGTGTGAGTGGAGATGATGGTCCAGAGGGCAGGTAACCAGCTTGCAGAGCAAAAGGTCACTGGCTAGGGAGAGGTACTGAGAACTGTCTTTTTACTGGGAGCACAGCCCTGTTCTGCCTGGAGCCTGGGCTGGACTGGCTGTGAAAAGGGAAGCAGCAGCTTATGAACAACTCAGTCAATGAAGGGCTGATTAGGAGAGGTAAATGTGTGACAGGGTGTGAGACATCCAGTAAATTCCTCTGCAAGAGATTTGTAAAGCACAGCTAAATATAGCAAGTTATTTTTAGCAGTTCATGCTAGCCACTTACTCCTGGCAAGTGGAAAACCCGTGTCACTGTGGGAAAAATGGCCTTTGTCCAATGTGTCAGGGATTCTGAGTCCCCACAGAGCCTTCAGGGGCACTTGCGGACGGCTTGCCCTGGGTCAATGCCAGGCACTGCCTGTCCTGGGCTGTTCTGTAGCTCCCTAGTGGTGAGCATCTCTCCTCTGTGCAGCACCAGGAGGGCTGGATTCCCTGCAGGATCCTCTGTGGATTTGGGACTACCTAGAAGGCTGACCTGGAAGGTTATTTTTTTTATCCTCATCTGAGAAAATCAGCACGTTTCTGTGTTTGAGCAGCTGTAGAGTATTTGGGAGTGTTCCATGAGACTCCTGATCCTGATGGCACACCTGGGCTCAGCATGGGGGAGCTCATGGCTTTCCAGGCTGAGGTATTTTTGTGGCACAGAGACTGGGGAACTTCATGCAGGTAGTACACACAGTGTAAATCCAACAGCTCGGGGCAGAGCCTGGCCCCTTGGCCACTTACTTTGTGTGTTGGCTCCTAAAACTCTGCTGCAAGGACAGAGAATTCCCAGGAAGCAGTGGGTCAGGTACTCTGTCCAGAACTTTGTCCCCAGGGTGGTGACGGTGATCAGCTCCATCTCCTTAGTGATGCAATTCCTTGGGGAATTCTTTGGCAGGAGTTGGTAACAATGGGCACGTTATTTTCTCCTCAGGAATCACAGCCCTGTCCCTGCATGCTGGGAAAAGCAGAATTTCTCATGCTGTACGTGTGCTGTGCACAGCTCTCCACCAAGGAGGAGAAAGTCATCCACAGGGACCATTGGTAGGAAATGTAGGTGTGTCCTCAGCTCCTGTGTGTCACGGTCTTGCAACGTTTCCCAGACAAAAATGGATTTCCAGGGTTTAGATGCCAACCCAAAAAATTTCCATGTCTTAAAATGCTCTTGTTTAAAGGCAGAGTGAACTTTTATTGTCTTTTGTTTGCTTATTTGAAAAGAAAGTGTATGGCCAGCTTTGATAGTTCTGTTTTCCAGATGAGGAGAAGAAAGCAAAATGCAAAGATGGAGCTCCTGCTTAGTTTTGCTCTGGGTATTTGCACTGCCACAGTCAAAGCCAGGCTGTGTTTTCCCTACTGATTCCTTATGGGGTTTATTCGTGGATTGCTGAAGCTGTGACTGAGTTGCTCTGGCACTGCAATCTGTGGGCCAGGCGGATGCAGAACCTCAGGAATTGCTTTTTCCCCCCTGGAAATGTCTGCTGGCTGTTCTTCCCCAACTGCACATGTGTAGGTGCAGGCAGGGAGATCACTGAAAGTCACTTCCCACCTCCCAGTGCGGGCTGGGACATCCTGTCCCTTCCCAGGAGCAGGACAGGGATGCTGCAGCCCCATCACTGCTCAGCCATTCATGCCTTCACCTGAGTCAAATTAAACTCAGGACTGCCTTTGCACTGGAAGTGTCACTGGCCAGTGATTGCAAAGATAATGAGGTTGGGGGGGCGGGGGCGGTATTTTCCTCCTTTTTTTTTTGTTTTTTCCTCCTTTTTTTTTTTGTTTTTTCCTCCTTAATTTGCAGTGCAATGCCCTGGGAGCAGCGTGTGATGGGCATTAGCCAAAAGGCTGCTGAGCCCACTGCTTGCTCTGCCCCTTAGCTTCTGGAGGAGCAGCAATTCCCACCTGGCAGTTTCCTAGGAAGAAGCTGTATATACCAGCTGCTGTACAGCCAACGAGTGTCATATAAACAAGGGCTGTTTGGGTGTGGATAACAGGAGGAGGTGCTGGCAGCCTGGCCCTGGCCAATCTGTACCCTCCACAGCCACTCTCCTGCACAGCTGGTTGTCAAAGTGTTTATTTCTAAAAACCAGGCTGTCCTTTGCACCTGTGTCACACCCGATGTCCCACTGTGTCCCCGTGGTGTTAAATGAGGCAGCCCAGGCAGGGCCCTCCTCTCCTGGCTGGGAGATCCTGCTGGTCCCCATAGCTGGCACCGCTTGGTTGTCATGGCCACTTCTGTTTCCATGTGCTCAGGGGCATGGTTTCCTCCCTTGGGAACAGAGGACCACTGCAGTCACACAGACTGTGACCCCGGGGTTGCAATTAGTAAAGCTAATTAAGGATGTGCACCTGTGACACCTAGAGCATTGCAGACCCTTGAGCAGCACCTCTGTGCCCCATTCTCTCACCGTGTCTGCTCACCCTGTTCCCTCATGGTTCTCTTCTGAGGTGATGGTTTCCTTCTGGTTTAAATTCTAAGCACTGGAGGAAAAAGCAGCAGCACTGCCTGGTTTGGGGCTCAGCTTGTGTTTGTGTTTTGTCAGAGACCTGTGGCTTTTGCAGCGGTAGCAGAGCTTTTTTTCTTGTGGTTTTTGGTTACCTGTGGTTGCTGTCAAAGGTTGAAATGAGAATTGTAGGTCCTTAGTGAGCAGGCTGTGAGGCACATCCTTCCAGAGCTGCTGGTCCTGCAGGTGTGTTTGTCCACACATGAAGCAGCCCTGAGTTCTCTGTGTGCCCCCTGAGGCCAGCACGGCTGGCACTGGTGCTCCTGCCCTGCAGCCGTCTGGGGCCACTCTGTGCAGGGATGGAGCTTCATTTGGACTGGAAGAGTAAATTATTGTAACCACAAATGGTGAAACTTGGCATCGCTTCCTCAGGCTGGAAGGGAGAGGAGTCCTTGAGGACTCTTGATCAAATTCATTTTGGTGTGTTTCCATGGAAACAGGCTGAGCAGGCAGGGTCGTTGGGGTAGTGCCGAGTGCTGAGCCTTGGCGTGTTGTTCACAGGGATATTCCAGCTTGGAGCATGGCATTATTCCTTGATCCTTGTGTCCTGGTGCTGGGGGAGCAGGACAGGCCCTGCAGCTGCCTCTCCCTCCTGCCAGGCTCTGGGGGTGCAGAGCAGGAGCCTTTGGCAACCGTGTTTGTATTGGGAGGGAAAACATTTCCGATGCTTAAAACAAGGGAGAATGCGGGCTTATCTCGCCCAGCGTGGGATGGAGCCCCGTTTTTCCACACAGCAAATCTCTTCCTGCTGGCTCCTTCCTGTGGTCAAGCCTCTTTCCTGTGGCCATGGCTTATCCCTTTCCCCCTGGTCCCCCTTCCCTGCCTCATCGCTGATATCACCACCCTCCCATTTGTGTGCCACCAGGGGAAGGGGCAACGTCCCACTGAGTGTCTGAGCCCTGACACCAGTTCTGTGCCTCAGAGCCTGGTGCTGGGCCCTGCAGGGACACAGCCCCCGGGTGGGGACATCCTCTTTTCCCCTGCTGCCAGCAGTCAGTGAGCCCTGTGCTGTGTCCCTGTCACCCCCCAGAGCTGTCCCCTGCTGCCAGCAGTCAGTGAGCCCTGTGCTGTGTCCCTGTCACCCCCCAGAGCTGTCCCCTGCTGCCAGCAGTCAGTGAGCCCTGTGCTGTGTCCCTGTCACCCCCCAGAGCTGTCCCCTGCTGCCAGCAGTCAGTGAGCCCTGTGCTGTGTCCCTGTCACCCCCCAGAGCTGTGGCAGTGCCGCAGCAGCAGCGATGCTGTCCCGTGCATGCACACAGGAGCTCTGTCAGGAGCTGATGTTCAGCCAAGGCTCACTACGTGTGGGAGTCGAGTTGTGTTGGTCTGGAGAAGCCTGGTTTCCATTAAGAGCTCCTCCAGAGCCTGCCAGGCACACATGGTGTGGGCTCACACCCCCTCTCCCTCTCTCCCTCCTTCTCCTCTGGGCTGACAGGGACACATGGCACATGGAGACCCTCTGTCCCTGCCAGGTACCACCTGTGGGACCTGTGTGTGCTGCCGTGCTCCCGGCTCACAGGACCACCAGAGCTGTGGTGCCCTGTCACCTGCCCCCATGGAGGGGATGGATGATGGATGGATGGATGGATGGATGGATGGATGGATGGATGGATGGATGGATGGATGGAGATGGGTGCTGGCTGGGGATGCTGCTGCTTTCAGAGCGGCTCAAGGACACACACTGGTCTGGGAGGGGTGTTTGGAAGGAGGGATTGAAAATCACCTTTGGCCAGCAGCAGGGGAGGAGCTGGATGGGGCTACAGCAGCGTCAGGGATGGGGATTTGCAGGGGGATGAACAAAGATTCCCCTGAGCGAGGGCTGAATGAGCCTCCGGCCTGGCCTGAGCGAGCACTGGGGGACTGAGGGGGAATTATTTGCTGAGGTTTTCCATCAAGTCAATGACATCGTTCTGTGCGAGAGTTCACCCATTTACGTGCTCCAGCCCCTGGCAGCTGGGGCTAAATAGCGACATTCAGGCCTGAATCTGCCCATTCAGGAGCAAAGGTTTGACCCATCAGAGGGAGCTGCTGAACGAGGCTTTTGAGGGAGAAGCAGGGGCTGCACTCTGAGCCTGCATCAGGGACCCAGCAGTGCCCCCACCCCTGCCTGCCCAGGGACCCTGGGGAGGGTCAGGAGCTCCTGACCTGGGGCAGTGAAAGCAGGGCAGTCTGGGGACCTGCCAGTATCCCACACAGGCAACTTGATGTCTTTTCCCCAACATCCATTTCAATGTTGTCCAATTTTTCTCTCTCCTTCACAGTAGCATTTCAGAACATCCCATGATTGCCACCACACTTTTAAGTTTTATTTTCAAATAAAAAAAAAACCAACAAGTTCCTATATGCAGCAATCATGGTGCTGGTTTGGCAGCAGTGGTGGGAGCTGGTTACCCGTTAATGTCTGTGCCATTACATGTAATGCAATTGTAATTTCCTGAATTACAATGGTAATTTCATGAATTTCTAAAAGTGCCATCTCAGTGCACTGCAACAAAAGAGTCCAGCCTGGGCCTATGTCTATAGCTGGAGTCCCAAATTAGAGAAAATAGCAGTATAAATCAGAGTCTAACATTATTCCTTTGCTTTTCCTTTTGTCGCCTACATGCTACTCTCTGAGGTCAGGTGAGTGCAGCCTCCTTCTGTTTGCACCTCAGGAACTGTTGCAGCTTTGTGCAGGATGATGTGGTCAATCCAGTGAGTGTGCTGTCTCCGCTGGCCCTGGGTCAGGCTCTGTTGTGGTGTCACTGTCACGTCCCAGGGCCCCTCTGCCAATGCCAGCAGACGCCGTCCAGCCACACAGGGTGCAAAGACACAAAGCATCCTTTGGGCCAGAAACGTCTCTGGAAGTTCCAAAAATAATTTGGACTGAGCCACAGAAAACATCAGGCAATTTCTTTGCTTCCAGCCCGGACTGTTCCTCACCAGCGGGAGCAGCAGGTCCCAGGGCCATCTGTGGGTGCCCAGGCAAGCCCAGCTGAGCCTCCTGGCTCAGCTCAGTGCTCCGTGGCACTGTCCTTCCCTCAGGGCCTGTCTGTGTCCGTGACCCCACAGAGGGACAGCTATTTTTAGTCCTGCCTTTTTCCTCACATTTATTTTCTGACTCTACAGATTTTTCTCCCATATTATGAAACGATTCCTGTGAACAGTGGCCAGCCTGTCTGACAGCCCCTGTGCTCCAAGGAGCTGTGCTGGTGCACACAGAGCCCTGAGTATCTCCTGAATGTCTTCCTGCAGGGAAGTGTGTCAGTGTCCCTTCCTGTATGTGGCTGGACACAAGGCCATCGATCAGTCACTGTACCGTGTGGTGCATCCATCAGTGCTGCAGAGGCTTTTTCAGGGAGAGAAAAAACCCAAATCCAATGCTCTCTGCAGCCTCTGAGGGTTATTAATGCTGCAGCATTTTCTTCAGGGCTGAAATTCCCAATGCCTATGGATTTTCATAACGACCTTCCTATGGTCCTGTTCCATTCAGAATAAATTCCTAAGATGTACAGCCTCTGTAGAACAACTGCAGAAACCCCCAGCTGATTGCTCTGTCCTTTTCCAGGATACTCCTCAGCAGTGCAGAAGTTCTCCCAGACTCTGCAGTCCTTCCAGTTCGACTTCATCGGTGACACACTGACGGATGATGAGATCAATATTGGTGAGTTCTCTGCTTTTTGAAGCAGGCTTCCAGTAACTGGAACAGTGTCCCTCTCTAGGAATTAGCCTGCCTGCTGGTTTTTGAGCAGCCTCAGGAGCTGTGTTCCAGGCAGCTCTTCCAGGGCTTATTTTATGAAGTCGAGCAGTCACGGGTCGAGTTTCACATTCCCAATTCAGCGGACAATTTGCAGAGGTTTTCCATGGCTCTGGGCCTGCTCCGTGCTGCCAGGTGCTGGGGAGGAGGCAGCGTGGTGCTGCCCTCCCAGCCAGCCCCTCTTCCCAGGGCTGCAGTGGAGCCCAGCGGGTGCTGCTCCCAGAGCTGCCTTTGCTGTGCTGGAAGGGCCTCACAGGAACAAGCTGCCCCACTCTGCCCTGCAGAGGCACCAGGCTGCAAACTGCTGGGAAAAAGGATTGCTGGATGTGTCTCAAATGGGAAACAATGGCTGGCTGTTCCCTAGGCAGCCTTGCAGGGCTGCTCCCTGCACATCTGCTCGGGGATTAGTGATCCTGGAGCCGCGTTACATCCCTGCCCTCCCACGGCACAGCTTTGGGAGTCACTCAGCATCCACAGCCTGGGGGCTGACCCGAAGGGCCTTAATGCCCCAAACCCCACACATGTCACATGGATCTGCTCTTGGCACACCCTGCAGGGGGGACAGGGGCTGCAGGAGGGACAACAGGTCAGCCCCCAAGGTTCTGACCCTGCCCCATCAGACAAAACACTTGGGCCACTTGCCTGGGCTGAGGGGCTGGGGCTGCCCGTAGGCTCACAGGGCATTCATGGGGTGGGACCAGGGCACAGGGTCTTTTCCAGGCTGTTCCCAAGGGCTGCACATAAAAGGGGAAAAAAGGAAAACCAGCTTTTGTCAGGCAGCAGTTGAAGAGTGGCAGCAGTGTGACATTGCTGGTGTCAGATCTCTCGGCTGCTGTCGGAAGGGGAAGGAAGTAGAGCCTGTTCCTTGGGCTGTTGTATTTAAAGCCACGTGAAGCAGATTGCAGCCTGTCCTTCCAAGGCTTGTTTGCTTTATGGAAGGTCTCTGGGTGAAACCCTCTGGAAATGAGTCAAATCTAACAGCAGCAGAGGTGCTGAGCTTCCAAACACATGTGGGTCAGGGCGGGGAGAACTCTGCCATGTAAATGCCCCTCCTGGGAGCTGAGGGGTCTGAGGCAAACAGCCATGCAAGGAAAGGAGTGTCCCTCCTCTTGGCTGGAAGGGACTGAGCTCCAACGACCAAGCAATGCTGCTGGGAATGACAGAGGTTGAATAAAGGGACTGTGGGATGAGGGAGAGCAAGAAGAGATCACAGCAGATGTAAAATCCTCTGCGGTGAAAGGAGTATGTTTCCCTCCAGTTTTGCTGGGGAGTATTTGTTTTGCTTCTTCAAGAAGAGGTTCCCAGTTTCCCTGTGAAGAAGCCTGGGCTGTGTTCCTCCTCCCACCCAAGCCCTGGTGTGCCTGCAGGGGTTGAGGCTTCCTTATTCCTGACACAGCAGTGGGGCGTTGACATCTCCGCAGCAGCTTCCATCTCCTGCCTGGGTGCCAGGGATCTGCGTGGGAGTGTAGAGCTCACTTGATGTGCAGGATATGGGAGTGAAGCAGAACACTTACAGGCCCTTCTTATGCGCTGCAAGAGAACGTGTTTTGCTTGTAAATAGAGCTAAAGTCACGCTGCTCTCTGGTTGTGTGGGCTCAGAGCAGCCCGGCACCCGAGCGGGTGACAGCGGGGACACTGCAGGTGGCAGTCAGGACACTGGGCTGATGTTGTCTGTGGTGAGCAGCACCTTCCCCTGGGCATGGGAAAGATCATGGATACACTTGTGTTACCCCACAGCTGCAGCTCCTCCTGTGCTCCCTCCTGCAGTTCCTCCACTGTCACTTCACAGCACCCAAATCAACAACTCCTGCTGAGATGAAAGGGGCAGTGAAATGGGATGTCAGGTTCTTCCCTCCCAGGCACAGGAACTCTGGCTGTAAGGACCTTCCTGGAATACTTCTGGCTGCCCAGCAGAGTCACTCTGGCATTTCCAGGTGTGGGTGTGCAGGTTGTGGCTGCTGGTGGCCCCCCTGCTCCAAGGTGCCCTGCAAGGGCTGGCAAATTCTGACCCAGGCCAGTAGCACAGATCCACCCCGCTGCTCCCAGGCACTGCAGGATCTGAGCCTTGTGTGTGGTGCAGGGTCAAACTCAGTGAGCTGCTCTGTGACTGGAGCCAGGAAACATGTTCCTGGGCTCTTCCTGTAGAGCAAAGGGGAAAAAACAGATAGGCAATGTTTTAAGCACTGACATATTCCCTGTAAGTTTGGGGCTGGATTCTCTTTCTCCCTGTGATAATTCTTTTCCTGGCTCAGGCCCTTGGTGTCTGTGTACTCCTTGTCCTGGGGAGCCACAGTGACAGCCACGTGTGGCCCTGGGCATGAGCAGCATGAGCTGCAGGGCCATTGCATTGCTGGTGCTGGAGCCCTCAGTGGAGGAGAGAGCTCAGAAGTCCCTGACTCATCAGGAAGGTCTGTTGTGCCACTGCCAGCTGAGGGCCCGTGTCACGAGGCTGCAGTTGTTCCCTTTTGTGTGTCTCGGCGGCTGCAGAATGAATCCTCAGGCTGGATTTTAGCAGGACAGGTACCTCTGCCAAGGTGCTGCTGTGGATGAGGGGAGAGGGCGCTCAGCTCGCACAGAGAGCACAGGAGCATCCTCTCCCTGACCTGTGGGACAAGCTAATCCTGTGCCTGCCTTGCTGTACACCTGCTGTGCCCCCCGTGTGCTCCCTGCCCAGCCCAGCGTGCTGCAGGGAGGGAGGGTCTGAACTGCAGAACTCTGGGGTGTGACAGAACCACTCTGGGCTGTTCCCACCAGGGCAAGAGGGAGCCTGGGACCCACCAGACCTGTCCCACGCTGTGCTGAGCAGGCTGGAACTGTGGGAAACTTTCCCAGCTAACTCCCAGGTAGTTCCCAGGTGCACTGGGGTGATCAGGTTGTTTCCCCAGGCATCCAGCACACAGCCACACTACCTGCATGGGCAGGTGTCTGCCCAGCCTTGCCTTGCAGCCTGGAGAGATGGGAGTTTGGCTTGGCACTGTCAATGCTCTGCTGCCGAGGTTTCCTCCCCTGTCACAAACCCAGCCCCTTCCCAAGTTGTCCTTCGATGGGCAGAGAGAGGGGCTGCATGTTCCCCCTTGGTGTGTGGTCAGCTACTCCCACCTAGTCTTTTATTTCCCCAGGATAAATTATTCTTGTTTCAGTTTGTTAAAGGAAAGGTTTCATGCTGTTTTTATTGTAGTTGGACTCCCAACTGCTTATCAATGAGATCTTTTTGTTTCACATCCAACATTTTGGGGAGTGGTATCAGTGTCTGTGACCATGTCTACACCTGCTGCCTTTCCTCCTGTACATGGACTTTGTGCTTCCTGGTGCTGATCTTTGACAGCTAAACGCTGAATCACAGGTCGTTTTCATTTGACACACTTGTCCTGGTCCTGGCAATCACCTGCAGCTCTTCCTGGGACAGAGGTGCCAGGCCAGGCAGCCCTGTCCTGCCCACAGCTCCCACTGTGGGAGCCTGTCCTGCTGCAGGCCCTGGGGATGGCAGCTCCCCTTCCCCCTGTTTGATCTTTCCCTTCATTTACCCCTTCTCTGCCGCCTGTATTGCAATCTCTATAACACAGTTTCTAATAAAAGCTAATTAACATCCTCCTACCTTCCCAGGGCCTTCACTCCTTCATTGCCCTGGGTAGGAGACCCTCCTCTCCCTTGCATAAATAAATACCCCTCAAGGCCAGCCTGCACCTGGCACTGCCTCACACAGCTCCTGCTGAAAGGGGCCACCTCTTCTCTTTTTTTTTGCCAGCCTTTAGATGGCCCTGCTGGGGGTGCAGCCACGCTGGGGTGTCCTGACATGTGTCCCACACTCTGGTGCCACATCCCAGCTCTGCTGACCAGGCTCTCCTTTCCTTACAGCCGAGTCCTTTAAGGAGTTCGCGGAGCTGCTGCACGAAGTGGAGCTGGAGAGGTCCATGATGGTAAGGAGATGGGAACTGGGCTCTGTCATTCCTGGCACAGCTGAATGCCAAATCACAGCCACAGCACCATGTGTGTGGTGTGAGGCTTCTCATCACAGGGAAGCTGGGAGCACAGGGATTGTGCTTTGTACTCATCTGGTCCCTGGTCCCATGGCCGTGGGCCCTGAGCATGGGGCTGGCACCAGGTGTGGGGGGCTGTGGCTCTCCCAGGCAGAACAGGCAGGCACAGAGCCCCAGGCCCTGCAGCTGGAGGGGCAGCACTGTGTGCAGGCAGCTCACCAGCTGCTTCTATGGTGAAACCAAGGGTTAAAGACCAAGAAGTGTTTTTGCTCAGTTTTTGCTGGGTGCAGGATGGCAGGTGTCCCTGAGCCCATCTGTGCTGGTCCAGCTCCTGCAGTACAATGTACTGCCATCCTGCTGCCATGTGCCCTCTGACAGCCTCTCCAGGGCTCCTCCAGAGCCAGTGCTGGCTTCCCATTTCACTCCTAAGTCCAGGAAAAACATGAAAGTTAGGCTCGGTGGAGAGCTTACAGCGTGCCAGGAATGTGCTGCTTGGCTCTGCGTTCCCCTGCCTCGTGCAGCAGCAGGAGCTCCTGCCAGGCTGCACCAGAGGGTCCATGGGCAGGCAAGGAACAGCAGGAAACCAGGAAGGCACTGAGGTATTTCTTTATTATTAATTACATCCCAGGTATAGTGGCTCCTTTGGCAGTAGGGGAAGCAGTGGAAGGTATTGTTTCAGGGATTATGGGCACTGCCCAATTTTCAAAGTTGGGGCTTTTTGCCCTCTACTTGTAGGACCAGTTCTGTTTTACAGCAGCTCCCTCGGGAGGTTTCACACTCACCATATTCATCAGCTTTAAATTCCCTGAAGGGCTGTGGCTGTGTGGTGTCCTGTCCCCTTCTCTTCCCCTCTCCCTTCCCTGGAGCTTGGGGCAGAGCCTGTCAGGGAAGTGGGGATGGGAGGAGACAGCAAGCTGGTCCCAGTGCCAGGCTGGAGCTGGAGCCAGGGATACAAACTGGGATGAGATTTCACGTGGATTCATGGTAATGGTGTGCAGAGCACCACCCAGGAAAGCATTTATCCAACATGAGACAGGAGTGGAAGAGACACAGGCAGGCTTTCCCTTTTCCCTGGCTGTTCCTGTGACAGGTAACCTTCTGGCTGAATCCACAAGGCAAGTCCATCCTTTATTTGAGAGTAGCCTTGTTGGATGAGGGTTGGGGACACCCTCTATCAGTTACAGGATGCACCAAAGCCTCCTGGGACATGGTTGGGGTTTGCTCTGTGTTACCAATGGGGAAGAGCAGGTACAGATGGTTTAAGTGAATTCACCTACAGGCAGAGAAGATTCCAGTCAAAAATATTAAAATCTCAGAGTTCTTGGCTTCTAGCCCCGTTCAGCCTCTGTTTAGGAGAAAATTGATCAGCATCCTGCAATTAAAATGCTTTTTCTTTGCACTGTAGGTGCAGAACGCGAGTGATTTGCTGATCAAACCTTTGGAAAACTTCCGGAAGGAGCAGATAGGGTTCACCAAGGTAAGGCTTGTTTGTTTGTTTTCAATGTAAACAGATTTGTTTTCTGTTACTGTGTTTGAATTCAGATTTTCCTCCTGTTGTTTTTAACAAGCAGACAGTTTCTCTGCTGCATTCTGACTTCAGGCACTCAGAAACTCCCTGTTCAATGCTGGCTTTCAGCTGCTGGCATGAGGGTTCGTGCTGTGACTTTTAGTCTGATTTTTCAATCATAAGAGGCTCCAAAGTCTTTTCCTGAATTCTTTGGGTTCTCTCCTGGCCCGATTCCAGCACCGCCTCTGTCCTGAGCAAGGAGTGCTTGTTTCAGCCAGGAGATCTTCCTTGCTGCTTTCTCTCCTCTCCCCTTTGTTCAGTCAGTGCTGTTGAGAATAAAATACTTTCTGCAGAGAAGAGTGCAGTAGAGTGGGAGGGAGGAAGGCAAGGAGGGAAAAAGGGAAGGAGGGGAAGCAGGAGAGGCCAGCAGGCAGAACCTGATTACAGTCATAGGGCTTTTGTTATGAAATATTTACATAAAGTATCTAATGAGTCTTTCAGATGGACCAAACTTTTAAAGAAACAAGCAATAAAAAGCAAATCCTGCACATGTGGAGCGCAAAAGATCATTTTTCCCTTGTCTGCTATCAAGAAGTCCAGGTTCCATGTTACTCAGCAGCAGCTTAAAATGGGGCTGGCTCTGACCCAGCTCCGAAATGGAGATGTTTTGGAGAACACTTGAGGCTTGGATTCAGCCCAGCCCATCTGGAGGCTTTGACATTTAATAAATACAGGGTTTGAGAGGAGATACTTGATGGCCCTCCTGCCCTTTGCCATGACCTGAGGGCTGGTGTGTGGAGCCCTCTGAAGAGCTTACTGCCATGAGCATGGCAGAGGTGACCCCTGCTCGTGTGTCCCTCGGGCTGTTTTCTTCCCAGAGAGCCCTTAAGGTGTGTAAGGGCCACTTTGCCCCAGCCCAGAGCGAGCTGTGCCCCGAGAGCCGAGCTGCCGGCCGTGTGCCCGTGTCCTGGCTGCAGTGGCCGTGCCCAGGGGGTGGACACAGATCTCAGCAGGGATGGTGCCATGGCCCCAGCACTGACACAGGTTCACCCAACAGCCTGCAGCCCTTGCTGGGTCCCTGTGGATGGGCAGGACGCTCCAGGTGGAAGCACAGGGTGGTGACAGTGGCAGGACACTGCTCAGAGCAGCTGGAGAGGTGGCAGAGGCCAGAGGGGTGTTGCAGGTGGCTCAGCCGATGTAGTTTGGTTTGGGGTTTTGTTTCTCGTGAGGAATATGAACTGCAGAGGTGCCAGGGCACCATGGTGGGAAGGGGGCTGTGCTGTGCTCCATGCAGGAGCTCACAGGGCAGCACCTTGCACCATGCCAGGATCACAGTGTGCCCGCAGGGAGGTACCACTGTCCCCAGTGCCACCCCAAGGCCTTGAGAGGGTGCGAGTTTGGGAGCAAGCCCCAGCCACTCCTCCCCCTTGTCCTCAGCTCTGATGTTTCCCCACCAGGAGCCTATGCCACACTGCTGGGGGGCTGCACTGTCAGGTGTCACCTGGGGCACAGAGCCTGCTGTCACCTGCCAGCCTGCAAAGCATCTCCGGCTCATCCCCAGTCAGCAGCAGGAGGTGGGAAGTACAAATGAGGCTCCTCACAGCAGAGCTCTGTCAGTGTGGGTTCCTCCCATTGCTGCTGGGCCTGGCAGCACCCTGTGGACCCTTTCTGATCTGCACCAGGAGCAGAGGCTGAGGCTGGGCTGTGGAACAGGCTGGAGACATGACACAGAGAATTTGTGCCCTCTGCTTAGTTTCCTTATTTTGGCAGCGTCGCCTTCTGTGAGATGTTTTCTGTTCCCTTTGCGAGCTGCTGGAGCCAAATAGGAAGAGCCCTTGAATTGGGGCTTTGTGATGCCTCTGGCTGGAGCACAGCCAGTCTGACCAACACATCTGAGTCTGCATTCAGCCATTCTCCCGGGACAAATGGAGTCTCCTCGGGAGGGGAGGGTGTGCTCTCACACAGGGCAGCCCTGGGCTGTCACTGGGACCTGCTCCAGCCACTCCCTCTGCCACAGCCCCATGGGGTCTCCGTTCTTGCTGTGCTGTGATGTGCCACATCACAGATAAAAGGGAGGCTCTGGGACCCCCTGAGCTGACCCATTTCCCAGCTCTGGCACTCATGGCAGGGGGGGAGTGTGGAAAGGAGCTGGTGCATATGGAGCTCCCATCCCTCCCTCTCCATAGCCCTGGGGCTCAGCTCCATGCTGTGGGGCTGGGACACTTTGGGAAGAGCCTGGCCACACTTACTGAGTTGAGGATGATTTGAATAGAAAAGTTTAATTCCACTTTCACTTGGAAGGAGAGAGCTTTTAAAAAAACAACACAAGGCAAACCAAAAAAATCAGAGGGAAAAGCTTGTTTGGATGTACTGCAATGGCAAGAGGATGCTGAATAGCTGCAGTGTTCATCAAAATTTCTTCCATAGCAGATCACATATTCCTAAAAGGTCTTAGTTAATTCTGTTATTAATTTCATTAATTGTAATTTTAAAAGAAAGGGATCAGAATAACTTCTACTTGCTTTCATCTCTGGGAGCAGGGCCTAAGGAGAGAGAGAAAGCAGTGAAAGCATTTGAGCATTTGAGAAAGCAGTGGCTGAAGGAAAAACGCCAGGATGAACTGAGTGTGCTTTGATAGAACTGCTGTTTCTACATCCATCAACTTTTTAGAAACCTGTTTCTGAATTAACTGCTGATTCCTCATAAAAATGAGCTATGGTGATCCTCCATCCACTGCTCTTGCACCCAAGCCCCTCAGGTGTGGATGGAGATGGGGGCTCCCAGCAGGAAAAAGTGTTTAATTCCTTATGGAGAGGAGAAGTGGCCCTTGAGCTGGGCTTCTCACTTGCCACTCACTCCACCTCTCTGAAGATGGGAATTTCCGAGGATCCTAATTAACAACTAATGGTTAAGGAGGAGTTTTGGCAAGTCCTTTTGCCCCTTTCCCCGTGGTGAGCTGGACCTGAAGCTGCCGAAGGGCTCCGGTGTCACCCCAGTGCCGGCGGCTGTCGGGGTGCAGGCAGGACCCGGCACACACAGAGCAGCCAGAGCTGTCCCACGGGCTCCTGCTCACTCCTGGGCACAGCAGTGCCTGTCAAAGCTTCCAGATTTGCAGGGTTTTTGCAACCCACCTGCCTGCAGTCGGTGGGAGCTGCTCGGTTGCCCCCGTGAGCATTAAAGGGAAGGTGGGTGGCTCTTGGACTTGGCAAACCCTTAATGGGAACGTGGTGCAGCCCTTTGCTGAATATTCATGAGGAACTAATTTGTGCTCATGTTTCCAGATTGTGCTTCAGTCTGGGTGATTTTTTTGTGTTGTTTTTTTTGTCTTGGCTTGCTCTGTTCAGCAGCCAACTCAGAAGGATTTGCAGGTCATTCTTCTGCTGTTCAGTTATATGTTAATTAGCCAGAGTGGGAATGATTGGCAAGCTCCCTCTCAGAGGCCCAAAACAGCATGCTGCACTGTGGTCCTGTAGCACATGGGTCCATCTTGGACATCATTCCCAGTGCCTTCAATCCCCAGGAAGAGCTCAGTGCTCCATGTCCCCAGTGCAGCCGTGTGCCCCTGCCTGCTGCGGGCGCTGGCAGAGGAGGAGGCTCTCCCCAAAGGAGTGAGTCTGCCTTCCCAGCTCCTGCTGCAGGAGTTCCACTGCTCTCCCAGGCTCTTCCTTTCTCTTCACCAGTCTTTCCCTGAGCAGAGGTGACCCCTCTTCCTCAGAACACACCAAGTCTCCCCACAGGGAGCTGCCCACAAGCTGGTGGTGAGCTGCTGCCTGGTGGTTTGTGGTGTCTCTGTAGCTGCAGGCTGTGGCGTCCTGTGGCCATCTGTGTGGGCACCACAGCCTCACACAGCTTGTGGCCTCCTCCATGGGTTCTTGTGGCCATCTGTGTGGGCACCACAGCCTCCCACAGCAATGTCACCCCTCCTGGGGACAAGCCAGGAGCCACCTGCTCACAGGCTGCTGCATGCAGAGGTACATCCCCCTGCCCATCCTGTCCTGTTCCCTTGCCCCTTGCCACAGCTCCTGGTGCAGGTGAGCAGCCTCCCAGATGGAGAGCAGGAGAGGTTGGTCCCAGCTCTGGCCTGGAGTGTGGCTGTCTTCCCTGCTGGCCTCTGCACAGGCTGGGGGCAGCTGGGTCACCCTAGCTGTGCTGCTTGCTGCTGGTGAGAGGCAGGGGAGGACTCCTGGAGTGGCTCCAGCCCCATTCCTGCTGCACCTTCAGCTGCTCCCCCACAGCTCTGCTGAGGAACAGGGACAGCACCAGGCCTGTGCTGCCACCACCACTCTGCACACCACCTCGGTGGAGACACTGGAGCTCTTGGTTGGCCTTGGAGCTAGCTTTCCATGGCAGCACCTGCTTTTCTGTCCCAGGTCCTGCTGCTGGCACAGCCCTCTCCTCTGAGACATGAGGAGGTGGCCACAGGAGAGTTGTGCCTGCAGCCCCACAGCTCTGCTTCCCTGCACTTCTGTGGCTTTGGAGGCTCCTCATTAAGGAAATGGAAACAAGGCAAGTTCCTGGCTGCATCAGATGGGGTGTTAATGGCACAGACAGCCCAGGAGTTTGACCTTACAGACACAGGAACTGTGTCTGCAAATGCTTTCACTGCGCTGGGTTTGGGTTTGCTGATCAGGGAGTTAGTCACGAGGGTGGTGGTTTGTTTTGATCATCCTTCCTGGCCTCAGCCCCGCAGTTGCTGCACTGATTAAATTAGGATTCACCCTTGGAGGACTCTACTCCTCTGGATTTGATGTAGATCTCTCTGTTCTGATATATGAGGCTGCTAACACGGAGTCACAGTACCTGATATTGCAGGGGGTGATTCCAGAGGATGCACTTCCCTTCAGCTGTCCTGTAATTCCAGGGTCTGCAGGGCAGAATATGTAACTGCTGAGGTGAAAAGGTTTGCTGGGCTAAGCCTGCCCTGCTCCAGACAGTTACACATCAGCAGGGGGAGTCAGGTTGGTGCCATTTCCTCATGGTAATTGTGCTTTCACCGCAGCCATGTGGGGAGAGAATCCTTTTCCCTGGAAAGCAGCTGGCAGGAAGGTTTGTTACTGTTTTTGGGAGCCACCTGTGCTGAGCCCAGAGGTTTTGGGAGCCCCCAGGCATCCTGCTGCAGGACATCCTGACAGACAGATGAAAAGGCCATACAAGTGGAATGGGGAAGCAAAACTTCAGGCAGGGGAAGCTGTGGTCACTACTGAATTAATGAGGAAAATTCCCAATAGCCAGCAGTCTGGCAGAGTCCATCTGCTCTGGTTTGTGGTGACACTGGTGTATGCTGTGCTTGATAATCCATGCATTTCTGAGTGGGGGCAAGAGAAGAGGATTTCAGGGCTTTCAGGAGCTAGATGTCAAAAGATAACAGTAATTCCCCAGGAATCTGGAACTGCTTCCCACTTTCTTGAGCTTTCAAAAGCCAGACAGACATCTGGACATCCCATACATGCCTGCACCGTGTGTTCACCAGCTCTCAACTGCTTGGACCTGGCACAGAGGCTGCTGCCAGGCTGGAATTTCCTGATTTTAGTAATTTAGTTGCCTTCCAGGAATCCCTGATATGTCAGATACCATCTGAAGTGGGTATTTGTCAACCTGGCCCCTGCTCTGGTTTATTTTTTGTGATCACCAGTGTCACAGTTAGTGCAAGGCAGGAGCCAGCAGCCTGGTGCTCAGTTCTGCTGCTCCCTGCCTGCTCCCAGGGTTCCTTCTCGAGTGTCTCTGTTTGCTGCTCTCACTCATTTGTGCTCTCTTTGCACCACTGCTGACAGGCAGATGAGGATTTCCTGCCTGTCTGTCGACCTGCCAGGCTTCTGCTTTCCCTCTGGTACTCTTCAAAAACAGATGATAAACTCTTTAGAACAGAAAGTTGCCAAAAATCTAATGAACCTTTTCTTGACCTTGAGGTGCCTCTGACATTTCAGTGTTTGCCCAGTTGTTTCTGGGCTGTGTGAACAGCATGTCAGGAGATGGTGAGCAGGTTTTTGATGTATGAGTAGATTTTCAGTTTACTGGATATTAAGAGATTTAGAGAGGGAACAGCACCTCATCAGTGGGGCTTTTTGCCATGATGTTGGCATGAAAAAATACTTCTTGTGCCACAGAGTATTGCTAGACTGGGTCTTGAGGTGTAATTGCATCCAAGATAGGCAAGGAGCTGTGAAAGCAGAGCAAATGAGAAGTGGCCTTCTTGTTTGGCTGGGTTGAATTTGTCTATGGGAATACAGAATTGCACAAAGGATTTTGGTGTTGATGCATGTTCTTATCTGGAAAATGCCAATAAATGGTTCTGCTTCAACCTCTTGCAGGAAAGAAAGAAAAAGTTTGAGAAGGATGGTGAGAAGTTTTACTCTATGCTGGATCGCCACTTGCATTTGTCTTCCAAAAAGAAGGAATCTCAGTTACAGGAGGTGTGTATGGAATTTTTCTGGAGTTAGGTCCAGAAGCAACAGCACCAGCTGCTCTAGGTTTTTAAAAAAGGGAGAGGAATCATCCCTTCCAGTAACCTGTTGAAACTGATAATCAGTGAAATCTACCCCAAGCCTGGATTCTCTGTGAGACCAGGGAGATCAAGTTCATAGTTCTCCTGGGTCTGTTGGATGCTGGTAGTGGCTTTAGACATTGTCATTGCTTGTTGTCACCTTGATGGTGAAGGGCAGTGACCAGTGGCACTGGCACAGCTGGGGAGTGGCCACCCTTTCACCTGGGGGAAGTGCTCTGGCTGAAAAGTAACCAGTTATTACTCCTTTTGCTGGCCTGGCATCCTGTCTTGCTGCTGCTGGTGCCTTTGGGTGCCTGTGGGGGCAAGCAGAGGAGGGGGGTTCCTTCCAGCTGGTGCTGCTGCAGGCACATTGCAGCAAAGAAGGAAACCCAGCTGTTCCAGCCCACACCAGAGCAGCTGGATCTGGTCAGATCTGTCAGACCAGTTGTCAAATGAGCCTATGAGCATGTCTGCAAGGCTCTGGTGTGTGAGCTCTGGGAGCATTGTGTGCTCCTGCCACTGCTGCAGCTCCAGAATTGCTGGTTCTGGGACACAGATGGAGTCGGGCAAGAGGGTGGTGATGATGGCCTTGTCAGGAGAAGAGGTTTGTGCTAAAATAATAAATGAGCTTTGGGAAAACCTTGTCCTTGGAGAGTGAGAAGAGGTTTTGGATCCTTGAATGAAAGGGAGCCAGAAATGGGCAGACTTAGAAGAATATCCAGAGTTCCAGTTCACAGCTGGACACCAGACAGGTTTTTAGTGAGGACAGAATTATGTGTGGGCTGACAGACAAAAGCAAGTCAAATATTTTCAAACTACATGTGATGTATTTTCTTTTTCCACCTTTCTCTCTTTCTTCTAGGCTGACCTTCAGGTGGACAAAGAGAGACACAATTTCTTTGAGTCCTCCCTCGAGTACGTGTACCAGATCCAGGAAGTACAAGAAAGCAAGAAATTCAGTATTGTGGAGCCGGTAGGAGTTTCCTTTTCTCTCAGTCTCATTGGTTGATGCTCAGATGTGCTGGCAGGGGCAGGAAGGGATGAGTTTCCAGGCTGGATTAGGTCCTGTGGGGCAGGAGTTAACCCTGCACCCTTGGCTTGCTGCAGCTTGATAGCCTTAGTGGTGCTTGGAGCACTGTGAAGCCCCAGCCCTGTTTCTTCTGGCTGTCTGTGGATCCTGAGGAACAGGTTGAACACTGTACAGAGCTACAGGTCTTGTTATAGCTTATCTTGGCGCCCTTGGGTTTGGTCTGCAGAGGGACAGACCTGCCCTGCTCACCTGTGCCAGCCTGGCCTGCAGGGACCCTGCCCTGGGTGGTGGCTCTGCCCCAGTGCCAGCTGCAGTGGAGTGTGGGATCCTGTGGATCTTGTGGAAGAGCACTCTGCAGATCTGCTCTGGGTCTCCCTGCAGGCTCTTTCCTTCTGGGTGTTCTTTTCAGACATGTGTGGGTGGTACCTTGGGCTTTAGGAAAACTGTGGTGGATAAGCCGTACCAAGGCTGGCATTCCAAAGTTGTGAGGAAAAAAGATTTGTATATGTAATTTCTGTAACCCCACACTCTGTCCATCTCTGCTTCCATTATAAACACAGAAGTTCAGTGTGTCCCTTCCCCCATTGCAGGTGCTGGCATTTCTCCACAGCCTCTTCACTTACAACAACCTGACAGTGGAGCTGACGCAGGATTTCCTCCCATACAAGCAGCAGCTCCAGCTCAGCCTGCAGAACGTGAGTCCCTGTCCAGCTGAAGGACTTTTCTGTGTGGCTTCTATTCTCATTTGGATTTACACACCTCTGATGGCAAGGTCTTTCCACCCAAGCAGTCTGGCCATGTTTGCATTGTTGCAGATACAGTTATTTCCTTCTCAGTCTATATGGATTTTCCCCTCTCCTGCATGGGACAATTCCCATGTCTGTGAAATTGTTTTCTCTGGAAGGGGCTACTGCAGTTGCATCATTTAACCTGATGCATAAACAAGCCTGAGATTTTCTTTTAGTTTCACAAGATTGAAATTGTACTCTAAGGCCTCTAACCTTGATCTTAATGGTATTGGCTTCCTACAGGCTTGCTACATGCTTTGGTAAGCTCCTCTGTTGGCCAAGTGTGTTCATGGGGTAGAATATCTGAGTCCTGTTTTTTTTATCCTCAGTCTTTCCTGTCTGTTCTTCATTTCTGTGGAACAACAGCCATAAATCTGAGCCAAGATGGTTTTGCTGGTGGCTCATTAATTGGTCCAGGTAGTACTCCATCAAAATGCCTGGATTTTGTACCCCCTGTTGATGTGACTCTTTCATGCTAAGCAGTGTAGCATGATCCTTTGGGAATCAACACCTTTGGGAGCAGAACACACCTGTTACCTGAGCAACAGTGTGAACAGGAGCTCAGCTGCTGCCTCTGCTCCAGCCAGCCTTGGAACGTGCTGAAGTTCCTTAATTAAGGGAACAAGTGGCCTCCCAGCTGTGGCACTCCAGCACCATCTCTGCACACAATGTGTCTCTTCAGTCATCCCTAAGAGCTCAGTGGTTCTTATAGCCAGTTTCCATGTGGATTTGTGGAGTGGCTTCCATGTTTCGTACCTTGGGAACTCACTCATTTCTGCTACAGCACTGCAGATTTATCTAGGAATAAATGACCTACAGCTCACTTTTTGCTCATGTTCAAATATGTTTCTGTTTGTTTTCTGTTACCAGACAAGGAATCACTTTTCCAGCACACGGGAGGAGCTGGAAGATCTGAAGAAGAGGATGAAGGAAGCACCTCTAACCTGCAAGCTGCCTGGGCAGCCGACCATCGAGGGCTACCTGTACACTCAGGAGAAATGTAATGGCTTTGGGATGCACCTGCATGCAACAGGGAACGTGCAGGCCTGGGCTGCCCTGACATAACCCAGCTCTGGGCTGTATTCAGCTCCTCTGCCCAGGCCAGCCCTGCTGCAGTGGGTGTCAGCACTGCCAGGGCACGGCATGCCCAGGGTGTCACCTTCTGCCAGTGCCCGTGCCCGAGGTGTCACTGCCTGCAGTGCCTGGGGAAGCACCAGCAGCCTCAGCTTTGTCAGCAGTGGCACAGAGCTTTGTCCAAGTGACTTATCTGTGACAGCACAGGGCTAATTGCCCTGCGCTCCAATGAGATGGGATTTATGACTCCAGAGCCTGGAGCTCTGGCAGGCTCTGCCTTGGCTGTGTTTTACCAGGATGAATCTGGTGTCCTGCCCAGCCTCCCTCTGGCAGCCTCTGCAGGCAGCTGAGCACAGCCAAGGTGGAACCAGTGCTGAGTTAAGCTGCTGAGAGCGAAACTTGTAATTCTGAGCAGAATCAAATCAGACCAAATACAGCTTTTTCCAAATGCTGCCTGCAGCTCTCCATGGCCATGCAGCAGGAATGTTCAGGGGACATAAGTCTATACAAAATCATGACCTCTGAGGCTACAGACAACTTTGTAAGCATTCATTCTTAATCCTAGATAGAAATCTATTTATACAAATATTTGTATGTCTGTTTATCTTGCTTTTAAAAGAAAGCACACTCAGTAATTTTAGATCCTAAATGTGGCATGTTCCTGCAGGCCAGTGGCTATTTGCTGCCTCTATTTATGCTTCCCTATAAATAAAGTATGAAGAGTTGTTCTTCCTGACAGTTGCAACTTAAAAAGAAATTACAGAAAAAACACCAGTTGAATTATTTCCTATAAAGGGATTCAGGTAAGAAAACAGAGAAAAGTGTCAATGAATCCCGAAATAGGAACTTTAGAGTATTTTAAAGCTGCTGTTGTCTTTATTATGGAGTTTTCACTCACAGGAAAAAGTAGTGAGGTTTGTGAAACAGACATTCAGGACATGTAGGATCCTGCCAGTGTAAGTCTTGGCTGGGCTTGGCCAAACCAGCCTGGCTTGTGGTCAGAATCCCACAAACGCCCTTTCACCAGCAGGGAGCTGGGAGGGTGCTGAAGGCAGCTGCTGCCCTGTATTCCTGTCCTTCTCTTCATTTCTCCTCCTCCCCTCCTCCAGCTCCTCCTCTCCTCCTGCTTCTCTCTTCAGCTCCTCCCCTTTCTCTCCTCCTCCTCCTCCTCTCCTCTTATTCTCCTGGCTCTTGCCCATGGAGACATGTGCAGGGGAGATGTCCCCTGGGGCTGGCAGTGTCTGTCCCCAGAGAGGGGAGGACATGTGGGCAGCACTGTCCATGCCTTGCTGGCTGCATCCAGCTGCAGCCCTGTCCCTGGTTCCGACCTCTCACGTGTTCTGCAGGGGCGCTGGGCATCTCCTGGGTGAAGTATTACTGCCAGTACGAAAAAGAGGCAAAAACCTTACGGATGACACCCATAGACCAGAAGCCTGGAGCTAAGCAGGTGAGTTGGATGTTTGCAAACATTGGCCCAACCACCAGGCCCACCTTCCACCCACGTATGGCCTCCGTCCCCGTGACAGCTGGCCCTGCAGAGGGGTGGGCTCTGTCCCCTCCCTGCCTGCACAGGGCACTTTGGTGTCACCTGGAAGAGGCACCCCTGTGAGGAGAGGTCTCACTCCACTGTGTCCCTGGGAGCCCAGGCCCTGCAGGGCTTGGCAGCAGACGTGGGTTGTGTGACATGAGACATACCAGATGGTGCTGGCCCGTGAGTTTGGTCTGGGATGAAGCTGGTGCCTCTCTGGAGCAGCTGATGTTGTTCCTTCCCTGTGCACAGGGGCTGGGAGCCACAAGAACTGTGGCAGCCACTGAAGTGCCTGAATGACTAAGTTACTATGGGAGCTATTGCTTCCAACTGCAGCATTTCCTTGCCTCAGCATGTGCTCACAGCACTGGTTTGTGGTTTAATTTCTGCTCTCAGCACTGGTTCTGTGAGGCTGGGACAGTGTAGGGAGAGGAAAGGGCAACAGTGAAGCTCCAAACTGTACTAAGGCAGCAATTTGGGTAGCTACTTTCCCAAAGTGCTTTGGTTTCCCAAAGTCTGGGAGTTCCCTCAGTCCCTGCGCGTGACAGGGGAGGGGTGGGAGGATGGAGCACAGCCAGTGCCTCCAGCTGAGTCCCCCACCCTCCTCTGCCATGGAGCCTTCCCCAGGGCCTTCCCAGCCAGGCCTGTGTGCTCCAGTGTGTGAGCTCATGGTCTGGTTTTGGCAGGGCTCTGCACACTGCAGCAGGAAAATAAAATAGATGTTTTGCAACCCCTTGGCAGAGAGCTGGGCAAAGAAAGGTCCAAACTATTGTATGGAGAGATTTGTTGTCATTTGTGCCATAAGCATGTTTAGTAAGGCTATAATCTAGAATAGATATACTCACTGCAGGTGAGGGCTTGGAAAACTTAGTGCCTTACCAAACACTGGCAGCCTGGTAGCCTGCACCATCAGGTCACAGCTGGCCAAAAAGCCACAATCAAATTATGAATTGACTCTGCTGGGGAGCACAGGGATTTGAACAGAGGCAGAGCTGAGCCTCTCCAGAGCACATCTGCTCTATCTGGGGTGAGGAAATGTACCTGCCTTTGCCACACGGTGTTTGTGTAAAGCCATTTGGTTCATTAGTGGTGTGGGGGATAGGTTCTGATGAGCAGCCCTGATAAAAATAAGGACGTAGCTGTGTCAGAGCACGGGTGAGCCTGGTCCTGGCCTCAGAGAGCAGGGAGTGCCTTGCTGGGTTGGTTGGAGCAGTGTTCCAGAACTGTAGGGGCAGAGTGCTGCTGTGTGGGGTAGTCCTGCAAAGTCCAGAACATTCTCTGGCTGAGAGCAAGCCTGGAACTCGGAGCCTCTTATGTTTGCCTGTGATGATGGTGGGAGAACCACCCATTCTCCAATGCCATCGGAATATCAGGACAGGCACCATGGGCAGTGCTGTGCTGGGCTGCAGCTGAGCTGAGGAGCCCAAAATCTCCCATGTTTCTGTCCTCTCACCTTGGCTTTCATGTTCTCTCCTAGGGCACGTTGGACTTGACCCTGAAATCCTGCGTAAGGAGGAAGACTGACTCCATAGACAAAAGGTTTTGTTTTGACATTGAAACTAATGAAAGGTGAGAGGCTTCGTGTCTGGAGGCCCCAGAGTGCAGGGGCCTGCAGTAATTCCCTCTTTGCTGTCTGTTAAAAACAACTTTTCTTCCTTTCCCTGCCTGTCCCTGGGGGAATTGTGCACAGGTCCGGGACCATCACGCTGCAGGCACTCTCAGAAGCCAACCGAAGGCTGTGGATGGAGGCCATGGACGGGAAGGAGCCGGTGAGTGTTCCTGGAGCTGTTCCCAGCTGGAATTGCTGCCGAGCAGTGTCCTCTGCCGGCAGGTGCTGCTCGGGATCAGTGCTGCAGGGGCTCCATGCCGATCCCTCAGCTCCCACTGGGGGTTTTGGGTTTTCCCCGTAAATATCGGGATGTTCCTTTGCTGTGCCAGCTCTCCTGAGGACCGGCCTTCCCAGGGCTGGTTCTCTCCTATTCCTGCTCCTCACTACCTGCTGGAAATGGTGTTTTGTCTGTCCCTGATCTTAGTCACCTTTTCAAAGGTGTCACTGCCCACCTTGCACCCATGTTCTCCCACCTTTCTGTGCCTGCTGTGTTCCCTTCCTTCACCTGAGCAAAGCTCAGAGCCCTGTGGTTTGCCTACAGAACAGAGAATTTCCCTAGCAATAGGTGCCCCACTGAAATGCAGGCAGGCAGCAGAAACTCCTTGATTGTGCAGATAATGGGTTCTTGGCCAATTATAAAATGAGATTTCTATGGGACATTGTCTTTTTTGCTGTAATTGCTTCTGGGTAATCTAGGGGTGATTTATGTGATGCTGGATTTTTATTTCAGAAATTAATACCAAATCGTGCTGATGATGTTTTTGATTCTCCCTCCCCCATTCCCTCCCCTTTTTCAGATTTATCACAGTCCCATCACGAAGCAGGAGGAAAGTGAGTCACTTCTGTTGCTGTTCTTTGGGTTCTCACATCCTTGAGGTTAGGCAGGATTTTCCTTGCAGATACACTCATCCTCAATTCCTGCTGAGTAGCACTGTCCCCACTCCCTGACAGCAGTGTCACTTCAGGTTTTGTACCACAGTGCCTGGCACTGAGCCCAGATAAGAAGGAGTTGCACAGAGCTGCAGTGAGCAGTTTTTATTTAGCCAGGAGCAGTGGAATGTGAGGTTCAAGTTGCACCTTCAAACCCCAGTGGGAGGTTCTGAGGATGTGTCCCTTAACAAAAGTTGTAATAGGGCAATAGAGGTGGCATTGAGTTCCCTGCATCTCCCACCCAGCACCATGTCCCATGTCCCCCTCTCAGTGTGCAGTGGGGTGTACCCTGCAGAGCCCAGGAACACTGAGACACACTGCAGAGCCCTGGAAGCCCTCTGGGGCTCTGTTAGCTGGCTGAAACCTGCATTGCTCAGAGCTCACTTCATCAGCTCTGTAACTAGCTGGCTCTGATGAGCACAGGGGGAGCATTCCCAGAAGCATGAGGACAAACCTGCTGTGTGGCTGTGTTCACATCACACACTGGGAGGAATGTGAATTAGGGTTTCACTGAATAAACATTCTCTATTTGTCATAGATTAGAGCTGGTAAGAATTCCAGTGGTATCATAGTCCTCAGTATCAAGCACCAGGTGGGTCTGTGCTTATTCCTGGGGTAGGGCTAAGAGCCATCTGAGCTTGGTGTTGCTGTTGCCCAGAGCAGACACAATCACTATAAACAACCTGCTGAAAAGGCAGGGATTCTGTAGGATTCCCCAGCTCAGTGGAGCAAGCCCTGTGCTCAGTTTTCCTCAGCACATCAAGCTGGATTGGTTTTGCTTTTTAATCCTGGTGATGTAGATAAGCAGAAATTACACAGTCCCATGATGAGGAAGAGCTTTAACTACAGATTTTGCTCTGGAAGTGATTATTCAAGTCTTTATCAGACAGAATCCAAATAATTTACACTATTATTATTAAACACTGATTTATACTGTTGTTAAAGACAGAGAGGGGGTAGGGAGCAGTCCTGCAATTCAAAGTAAATTTGAGGAAAAATGGGAGAACGTATGGAGCTACTAACTCCTTGTCAGGATGTGCAGAATGCCGGTGTTTCCTGAGGGGGAGGGGATGTGGGTGCAGGTGTGAGCACTCTGTGTGCTGAGGTATTGTGGCTCTGGGTGCTGAGAAGGGCTGGGATTGGGGCTGGGGGGGTCTCAGGGGTCTCCAGGAGTGCTCAGGCAGCTAACACAGCTTCCTTGTCCAAAACAGTGGAGCTGAACGAGGTGGGCTTCAAGTTTGTTCGCAAGTGCATCAACGCAGTGGAGACCAAAGGTGAGGAGCTCACCCAGCCCAGCACTGCTTCCCATGGCCTTGAGTTACGCTGTGGTTCCTGCAGAACTTCAGCTTTTAGCTGAGGAATGTCTTCTTCACTTAAATGCATGTTCTTCGGGAGCAGAAATCCCACCTGGTTCGGGATGTTGTACCAAGTCGGTTGGGGTTGAACTTTCAGCTTTCTACTGTTTTGACTCGTGGTTTTCTCAGATTTGGCCCTGAGCACAGCTGTGTTGGGCAGGAGAACAAGGCTGGCTACAAGCTGCTTCAGCCCCAGGCTGTGAAGCAGCAGAAGCAGGTGGAAGGGTGGTAGTTCATCCTCTGGGCTGTCACATATCATCCAGCCTGCACCACTGAACATCACCAGTGTGGGACAGGGAACTGGATTCATCTCCACATGTGGGGTTGGGGCTGCTGGGGCTGTGACAGCCAAAGCCCACTGGAGTGAGGAGCAGCAGGGACACAAAGACCCTGCTTGCACAGCTAGGAGAGACAGTGATTCTGCCTGTCCCAGCACTGGGCAGTGTTTTCAGATTCTGCTTCAATGTGTTTGTCCTCTATGGGGGTTAAAGCAGCACCCCACAGAAATGGGGTGTGTGGGCTGGTGTGTCCCATGCCATGGCTGGGCTCACCTGACCGTGACATGGTGACCACAGTGGTGCTGTTGGCCTCGGCTGCTGCGGTGAGCAGAGCCTGGGGAGTGGGACAGAGCCCGGGATATGGGACAGAGTCTGGGATATGGGACAGAGTCTGGGATATGGGACAGAGTCTGGGATATGGGACAGAGTCTGGGATATGGGACAGAGCCCAGGGAGTGGGACAGAGCCTGGGGAGTGGGACAGAGCCTGGGATATGGGACAGAGCCCAGAGAGTGGGACAGAGCCCAGAGAGTGGGACAGAGCCCAGAGAGTGGGACACAGCCCGGGATATGGGACACAGCCCGGGATATGGGACAGAGCCTGGGGAGTGGGACAGAGCCTGGGATATGGGACAGAGCCTGGGATATGAGACAGAGCCCAGCAGCAGGAAAACAATTCCACTAGATGGGGCCTTTGGACTACCAGCAGGAAACCTCGGCTAACGCTCCTGCCTTTGTCCTCTCAGGAATCACTACGGAGGGTGTGTACCGGACTGTTGGCAGCAATATCCAGGTGCAGAAGTTACTGAATGCCTTTTTTGGTAAGAATTAATCATTCTGTGCAATTACACTTTCCTGTTCTTGAATTGTTTGTGAGGGACAGAGAGGACTGGGTTCCAATGTGAGAAATGCCCAGCATGGGGTTTGGTCCCTGTGACCCCTCTGAGTCTCATCTTCCCCCTCTTTCCTGGGATAACACAGTGGGATGGACTGGGAAGGTGGCCTCTGCAGGGAACCCTCCACCCTAGTGTAAGGTTTTTCTCTGGAAGGATGGGGACATCTCACTGTGTGCAGTGTGTATGATAAGGAGCCAATGTGTGTGTTAAGAAGTCAATAGATGAATTCCTGCTGCAAGCCTTCCCATGGCTGGATCTGTCTGTCATACCAGCTTGGCAACTGGGACCAGTGGGTTTATAGTTTGTTTACAGTCTTGGCAGGTTGTGGTGCCCAGCAGGCTGCTTTGTGCCAGGACAGGCCCTTCTGGGCTGAGCCCTGGCTGAGGCCATTGTACTCTCACCTCATGGTCACCTGTGAACCTCTCTGGGACCCTTTGGGGTCGATCCTCACCTGCCCAAGGCCAAACCATTCTCCCCATCCTGCCTGGGGCTGGAGCACAGGGCAGGGATTGCACTCACCTCGCTGCCTGCCTTGGTCCCATGCCAGCTCAGACATCTGATATTAACACAGCATTCAAAGGCTTTGGCTGTTTCCTATTGCTTCTACTCTGGATGTTGTTTATTAAAACCCTGGTTTGTACTGGTGTCTGGCTATGCCCAGTTCTCTCAGAGCCATGACTTCAGGCATCTGCCCAGCTCCACTGGCCTATGACTCATTGCTGAGCCTCAGGTTCTGTTGCTGCTTGATTCTCACCCTCCCTATAATCAGCTTTGTGGTTTTCTCCTCTGAATCCCACCAGTGAGTGGCTTTTTGTTTTGTTTATCTGCATGGGTCTGGGTAACCACTTGCCACCCCACTGCATATGAAAACACAATGGGAAGCCCAACACCACAGAAATAACTGCTGAAGCAGGATTTCATCTTTAACCACTCAAGGGAGATAGATTAATATTTTTTTTAGTCTCTAGTCCTATTTATTTTCAAAAATAAATCCCACTGTTTATTTCTGTAGTCCAGCTTCCCCCCATCCCACAACTACATCCTTCACTTTTTGGCAGCACAGACGTGATGTGGTTTATTGGGGGGGTAGGCAGGAGCAATTGTACTTCCATGCTGCTGGGCCTCCCCTGAGCTTCCTCCTCTCTTGCACCAAAGAGGGAATGCTTCCAGAACAGCCTTCAGCAGAGTAGCTGCAAATGAGGGATTGGAGCTGGCATTCAGATTACTTTGGATATCAGAAAGCTTGTCTTGGACCTGTTAAAATGCATTGTTTCTGCCAGCCTTGGGGAAAAAATAAACTATGGACAATATGCTCTCAGTGACTTCTCAAAACTGCTGAAATTTTACCTTGTGGTTCCCTCTTTGTCCCTCATTAGCACTACTCCCCAGCTTCTCCAAAATCCTGACACTGGTGCTGTTTTTCTGCTTTTCCCAGCCTTGGGAATTAGGAGCTCTCATTGTGTGCTCCTGTGGCTTCCTGTGTCTCATGTGTCTCAAGGGGAAACCCCATCCCAAGCAGACTATTCATTAGCAACCTCTAAATGAACTTTATTCTTAAAGGTTTTCATTCTTCTTACAGATCCAAAATGCCCTGGGGATGTGGATCTCCAGAGTGGGGACTGGGACATCAAGACCATTACCAGCTCACTGAAGTTCTATCTCAGGTAGCACTGCAGGTCACACCTGCCCCAAGAAGGCAAAGGGGACTGGGGCTGATGCAGATGAAAGGTGAAATGAGCTGCCAGATATTCACATCTGGCTGTTGAAAAGGGCAAAGTGACAAAGGCTTTGGGAAGAGGAATGATAAATATGGGTGTTGCAGAATCCCTGAGTCACATGGGGAGGGCTGTTTCACTGCTATTGACTGCAGAGGGAAATTCCACTGGGACTTGGTGGCACTGAGGGATGAGCCAGTTTTCCCATCCATCCAAGATGGGTCACAAGTGGGTCACAATGCCCTGACAGCTCAGTTTTCTTTCTGGTTGTTGCAGGAACCTGTCTGAACCCGTCATGACGTACAAGCTCCACAAAGAGCTGGTCCTGGCTGCCAGTAAGTCCCACAGCTTCCCCACTGATGGTCCCTGGCCCTGCTTTCCCCAGCCAGGGGCCATCAAAATCACTTGGCAGAGTTCTGCCAGCCCAGCTTGTGGCATCCAGCTGCTTCAGCTGTAGAAGGAGCAGTGGCTCTCTCCTCCAAGTGCTTATCTGTGCAGGGGATGTGGTGCTGGATGTTCCCTTCCCTCCTTTGCTACTGCAGTGCCCTTCCCTCAGACAGAATCTTGTGCTTCAGGGGGTCTGGAGAGACAGAGGATGTCACTCACTTGAAAGCAGCACAAGTCTCTCACAAGAACTGTTTCTCCCTGGTATTGATATATTTATTTTAAAACCTGTGAGGGAATGGGATGTGCTGTTGCCACCCAGATAAGTAGGTGTTCCCTTTAGGTTGTGAAATTTGTCCTGGGATATTGAAAACAGAGTGTCTACCAGTAAGTGGAAGGTATTTCTCTGCTGTAGCTGTTGGGATTGAGTCCCAGTTGGGAATAACAGAGATCAGCCAAGAAGCTCAAGTGTAGTGCCAGGGTTTCACCTGTGCCAAGCCAGCCCATCCTCGGTTGTCACCTCAGTTGTCACCTCGTTGTGGACGTTGCAGATAAGCTGTGACAGTTGTGAGCCAGAGGCCTGTGAGGGGATAGGAGTGCACGAAGCTGGTCATCACCCTGAGCCTGGGAGTGCTGGTGTTTGGAAATGGGTGGCATTAGATCATTCCTCATCCCACTGTGCCTCCAGAAGTCACCGGGAGACTGGGAGGTGTCTACTTCTTCTTCATGTATCCCTCTGGAGAAGGAAAAACACCCATTCATTCTTGGAAAGGGAAATGTTCCACCGCTTGCTGAAGGTGGTCAAGTCCAGGATTTATTAGTTTCAGAGCTGATTAAGCCCATAATGGCTGAGTGTGGGCAGGACCTTTATCCCTTCCCTGCCCTCCCTCAGAAACTTGCACCATTGAGATTCCCAGCCACCCAGACCCCACACCATTCTTTCCACACTGAGTATTTTATTGTTTGCTGATTATTTATTCTTCTAAGGGTGACCTCTTTGGTCAAGGACTCAGGTTTTTTCCCTGCAGGATATTCTGGGTGTTGTTCAGTGTCAGAGCTCTCTGGGCTGATAGGACTCCCAGAGGGAGGCTGTGTGCTGCCAGGTGTGTGGAACAAGGGTGTGAAGGGGAGGACCTGCCCATGCCCAGCCTCTTTTGGAGTGTGTCCCTGGGCTCCCTTTCAAGATCCATTTCTTCCTCTTTCCACTTCATGTTGTTTCTCACAGTGTTCTCTGTTGCTGTGATCTCACTTCCCTTTGCTCCCTTTCACTCCCATGCTGCACAAGGGGACAGCTTCCACAGGTTTCCTTTGGCTTTATATTTCCCTGGTGTATTTAGTTTGAAAGTGTTGGGTACAAATTCTTCTTTGTGTTCTTGCTTTCCAGAGTCCGAGAACCTGGATTACAGGCTGGGAGCCATTCATGCACTGGTCTATAAACTGCCTGACAAGAACAGGGAGATGTTAGAACTCCTCATCCAGCACCTTGTCAAGTAAGCAGATGTTTTCCTCTAAAACCAAAGAAAAGGGAACAATGGAATCAGCAGAAAAAGCCCTTTTGGGAGGTCGGCTTTGCAAAATTTTACCCACCATAATCCCCTTTGGAATTTCCATGTGGATTGCACAAAGGGGGTGACTAACCTTGCTACCCTCTGCATGAAGTGATGCTTCTCTTTCTGGTTGCTCTTTCCATCCCCTTTCAGACATGCACAGAGCAGGAAATTATTTAAAAATTAAAATAATCTCTGAGAGTAGAGACTGTAAATTGTCATCCCTCAGAATTTTATTGAAAACCACCATAGTGTGCTCCCTATATTCCGTTCTCTTCCTTCAGAGAGAGAGAAAATTAAAACCAGAGGTCAGTTCTGGATAAAAAGGATATAGGATCTAAACAGTTCCTTTTGTGTATATGTTATGCAGATAACTTTTGATTGCAGAGTTAAAGAGGAGCTGGGAGTGGGAAGAGATCAAATAAAGCTGCTGTCAGCACTTTGGTCTCTCTAGCATCTGTCCAAGCCAAATGTGTGTGTCAGAGCTACAGCCATGTTTGTCACTGCCGGGGAAAAAATTCTGAAACACAATAAAGAAAATTAAATGAGTGATTCTCAGTGTATCCTGGGTTTTGGGGCTTTTCCTTGGAATAAGATCTGGAAAAAAAACAAACCAAACCAAGCTCTATTCCTCCTTCCCCTCCTCTCTGCAGCGTCTGTGAGCACAGCCGGGAGAATCTGATGTCACCGTCCAACATGGGGGTGATCTTCGGGCCCACCCTCATGCGAGCACAGGAGGACACTGTGGCAGCAATGATGAACATCAAGTTCCAAAACATCGTGGTTGAGATCCTGATAGAGCACTTTGGGAAGGTACGGGGCAGCCCTGGGGCAGCTCTGGCTGCTCCAGCCTGCTCCTGCAGACTGTTGCTGTGGCAACACCGCAGCGCTCGGGCTCCTTCTGGAGTCTCCTTGGGCTGGCTTTACATAACACGCTGCTCTGAAAGGCTTCAGGAGGAGGCAAAGAGTAGCAGGTGTGCTCCTCAATGTTGTTGTTATTTGGTCCCAGAGGAAACAGTGAGTCTGGGCATTTTTGCCTTTTCTTTTTAAATAAGGGGAAGCTTTATTGAAAAACAAAAATCTATTGTATGATTGAACATTGCAGAGCTTCATCCTTTCCTTTACTAGACAGGAGCTAGGCCAGAGCAGAATTGGTTTTAATGGGAACAGTCCAAGATGCAACACTGGCACAACCGTTAAATCAGTGGAAAAAACCTAGAGCAGACAAGTGTTGAATGGTTGATGAAAGTAATTCAGCTGTGGTTGCATTCAGATACAGATACAGGGACAGTGTGGAGATGATAGAGGGAGTCTGAGGGAGCTGCTGCCTGGGGTAGAGCATTTGGAGGAGCTGAGGCTGGTGCCCATGGCCCTGGGCCACGCTCTCACAGGACCAACAGCCCTGGAGAGCCTCCAGTCTGTTCTGCCTTCCATGGATCTGCGCTGGGTATTTCATATTTCAGCCTGAGCATCAGCCACGTGCCCAGCCAGGGTCTGGTTGCTGGGGTGGTGCTGAAGATGCACGTGCAGACAGCAGCTTTGTCATGTGGAGTTGTGTGTTTGGAAAGCAGAACATCCCACTGTGTCTGTGCTCACACTTGCTCTCAGCGATACCCGACACCGGCTCAGGGGTGTCGGGTGGCTGCAGGATGACAAGAGCTGGGTGTTAATATTGAAAGCCAGAGCAGCGTTTCCATCCAGAGCAGCAGATCCCGAGCAGGGAGCAGATTACTGCCCTGGTAACAGCCCTGGGCTCTGAGAAGCAAGTTTGGTCCTCCAGCTTTCCCCAGCAGAGTGCAGTGTCCAAACCCCTGTCATGCCTTAGGAGGAGGAAGCGTGTGGAGCCGTTCACTCAGGGATGCTGTTTGCTGTGAGGGAGCTGGGGCAGCTCCCAGGGCACAGGGCAGCACATGGGCAGGGGCAAAGCTCCCGTTGGAAAGGGAAGAGGCAGCCAAAGCTGGAATAGCAAGGTTCTTGTAACAGGGATGTGGAGCCAGAGCAACCAAGTGGGGACCACATGGGGACCAGATGAGGGGGTGGGAGTTGGCTGTGATGCCAAGGATTGAAACAGGATGAAAGAGCTCAGAGAGGCTTCTGAGTACCCACAGCAGAAGCTCATTAAAACACCAGCCAATTCCTGTGTAGGTCTCTATGAACACTTGTAATAAGTTCCCACACAAAAGTGGGGACTGGTTTGTGTCTGGAACCTCACACGCTGGCTCCAGTGATGAGGCTCTGTGCTCCCCTCCTTACAGCCTGTAGCACAGTCTGAGTCAACACACTCTGCCACCTCTGAGAGCTGGGACGACAGCTTTAATTAAGCCAGATGTCCTTTTGCTTGCTTTTAATTTTTCCAGCAATAAGGTTAAGTTAGTCACATTTATTGGATTGAGTTTATAAACTTGGCGCTGGAGCTGAGAGTGTCTTCAGCTCACACATGAGCAAACAGCTCAGATGAGACTTGGAGGAAGAGGGGATGTGGGTTATATGGTGCAATCTGAAGACTCTGAGGACAAAGTAACTATTCATGAAGAGTTTGTGGATAATTACTGTTTCCACATCTCATGTTTCAATGTTGTAGTTAAATTAAATAGGTTGATTGTTCTAGAAACACTTTCTTCCCTGTTCAAACCTCCTTAAGATGAAGGTCTGTCAATATCTTTGTACCTTTAGGTTATTTAATTTGGATTTTCAGTTAGAAGTAAATCAGAGCCTGCACTCACCTCTTCAACACAGTCATTTGTGGTTGGTTTAGCTTGGGTTTCAGGTGTTGAAAATGGTATTCTTTGGTACCTGTGTAAGTGTCCATGGGGAGCTTAATGTTTCTTTTAAAAGCAGGATTAGATTCTGCCTGGGATATAGGGATGAGGTTGATATTTCCAAAAGAATTCCCTCCTACAGGCAAGCCCTTGCTGTTTTAATAATACACGAGCTGCTGCTTTTAATTCATGTGCTGCTATGTCACGATGAGAGTGCTCCAGACCTTGTGTTTTGGAGCAGGGAACATGTCTTGCCCCTGCTCAGGGCAGAGCCCAGCAGGCAGTGAGCCAGCACCCGCCCCCTGTCACCAAACCCTGAGTGTGGGGGTATTTTCCCAGAGTGGGTGTGTAATCTTCCCTCACTGGAGATATTCCAGAACTGTCTGGACACAATTCTGTGCCATTTGCTTTAGGGAAACCCTGCTTGAGCAGGGAGGATGGACCAGATAACCCACGGCAGGCCCTTCCAGCCTGAGCCATTCTGGGATTCTGTGTTGTTCCTTGTCTCCTCGTGCAGAGTGGGCCAGGCTGTCAAGAGCAAAGCCTGGTCCAGGCACTTGGATTTATCCAAAGTAAATCCAGAGCAGATTTAGCCAAATTATCCAGAGCAGCCTGGGGTGTGGGGAGCTGTCTGCCACTGCCTGGTCCCAGGCACACGCTTGGGACCAAGAAGTTTAAACTAGGGACATGTTTTCCTCTCCCATCCCCCATCTTGGTTTCCTAGCCCTCCTCTTTGGCCTGGAGAAAAAGGAATATACTTTTGGTTTGAATTACCAAAATGAGGCACTTAATCAAAGCAGAATGTTACATTTCTTCATGTTAAGATTTTTCTGGGTGACGCAATAAAGTTGTTTTTCCATATCGAAGTGTGGCCCAAGGGTGTGGTGACCCAGCATGCTGGTGGAGCTGGCACAGCTCTCCTCCCCTGGGCTGGAGCCAGGAAGGGACCAGCTAGCTCCCCATCTCCTAGGACAGCCAGTGCAGCCTCTGGGCTCAGCAGCTCAGGCCACCTCTCCATAATAACTCATGCTTTAAAGCCTGGTAAAACTCCAATTAGCATCCCTGGGAAGGCAGCTGCTTTGGTCTTGATACAGTATTTCAGCTCTTCAGATGTATTTCTTTTTCAGCTCTTAAAATAAAAGCCCTGACATAAATGAGAACCTCTCAATTAATCTCAACCAAATAGGTGCCACATGACCAGTGAGAAAAGGAGATAAAATTTCTCAGTAGCATTGTTTTTATGCCAGTATTTCATCCCAGGTAATTTCCTGGTGCCAAACACGTCATTGTAAGCCAGGAGCTGAAGGGTTTTAGTGTTAGATCTGAAACAATGCAGGTTGGCTTCGGTGTTTTGGGGAATGTATCTTTTTGACGATGGGAATCTTGATGTTGGTCAGGAGCTGTCTGCTCCAAAGCTTCAAAGGCTCCCTCATCTGCTCCAGGGGAGTTTGCTTCTACAAATGGTTTGTGTTTGTGATCTTTCTGCTGAGCTGCAGGGACAGTGTCAGTGGTGGGGGTGGTGTCAGTGGTGGGAACAGTGTCAGTAGTGGGGACAGTGCCATGATGGGGACAGTATCAGTGGTGGGGACAGTGTCAGTGGTGGGGACAGTGTCAGTGATGGCCCCACACTTTCCGCTCTATGCTGGGCAGAGGCACCTGCAGTGGGAGGTGAGGCAGTGGCCCTTTTGTGTCAGGTCACCTGAACATGCCTCCCTTTACAGATCTACTCTGGCCCCCCAGAAGACACCACAGCCCCCCCGGTGCCCCCACCCAGGGTGGCTGCCCGGCGGCACAAACCCATCACCATCTCCAAGCGTCCCCTGAGGGAAAGACCTGTCTTCTTTGGTGCGTCTGTGGAGGAGAGCGGAGGTCAGTCCAGCTGTTTTCTGGTGCCTTATCTGCCTCTCACCCCTCCTGCTTCCTGTAACACCTTTCCAGGAGCAATGGAGGTAACAGCAGCAGGCCTGCACTTCCAGGGTCCTGGACACAGCAAGCAGTGAGGGCTGCTCAGAGAGAAAGGAAAGCCAAAAACACTCAATACATTGGTTGCATCATGTCACAAGTCAGACTTCCTGGGATTTGGGTTTTTCTGGTACCTTCTTTATTCTCCATTAGCTAAACTAAGGCTGGTTCTTGGCACAGGAGAGGCCCAGAGGAGAGGTTTTGTGGCATCAGAGGCAAAAAACTGCATGGAATGTTGTTAGGATGGTAGCCAGGGAGGGGTGTGCTGCAGAATGCCCACGGAGGTCTCTAACTGGCTCAGCTTCTGGCAGTTCCACATCCAGAGCAAGAACTTCAAAATGCTTTTTCAGGACACAGTTGAAGGTATTTTCTAGACCAAGTTCTACTCTGACATTATGATAAGGAAATGCTGAAGCCCTTATGTCAGCTGGATTAAAAGCAAAGGGCACATCAGCTTAAAATCATATTTCTGCACTTGATTTGCTCTGTCACTGTAGGGTGTGTCCTGATTCCACAGTCACTGAAGAGATGGAAAGTCTCTTTCTCCATTAGTTTTCAGAGCTCTGATGATGTTTAGGTGTAAAGTGCACTTTGTAACACTGGCAAAACATGATTGATTCACATCGCACTTTAAAACCCCCAGACTGCTAATGGAGCTGGGGCTGGCCTTGCATTTCAATGCCTCCCCGAGCTGGGAGCAGAAGCGTTCGCCTTGGACCGCCCCAAGGCTGCAGGGAGCAGTCGGGATCATAGCAGAGCTCCTGCTCCTCGGTGTGTAGCACGGCAAGATGGGTGGGACGAGTGGCTTTTGGAGGCTCATCAAGCACGGTACACAAGTAACCCCACTCTGTGCTCTCTTTTCTTCACAGCAGAGTGGCTCGGGCAGACCCCCAATGGTGGCGGTGTGGAGGTCCCCAAGCCCCTGCTCCGCAGCCGCCTGCCCGCGCCCCGGCCAGGGGGGGACGAGCCGGGGCGTTCCCCCTCTGAGAGCCGGCCCCAGCCGCGCCCTGAGCCCGAGCTGGGGAAGCTGGGGAACAGGCTGCAGGATGGAGGGGTGAAGCCAGCTGGCAGGGCGGCCAACGGGGTGGTGACCAGCCCTGCCCTGAGAACAGCCACACTGCAGGCCAGGAGACCGGCACCCCGGCCGGGCATCTGCAGCAGGGAGGGTGAGTGTGCACCGGGGGCCTGGCCAGAGCCAGGCAGGAGAAGCCCGAGGTGCCCGAGTCAGCCCTCCCTGGGGCGGGTGGTGGGCTTCTCCCCTTGAGTCCTCTCGATGGAGCTCAGAAGGAGGGGCTGGGACACCAGAACAGCCTAAGGGGTGGGCATGAGTAAAGTCTGACACTCATTCCTTGTTGACCTGACTCTTAAAGACTTGAAAGGGTTAAGTGAATAGCAAGGTTGGCTGGATCTTGGGGAAGAAAAGCAGCTGAGGAGGGGACAGGTAGTGTCACTGTCCAGGGTGAAAGCTCAGCTGCAGGAATCACCCATTTGTTCTTTTCCTTTCCCTTTCACAGAGCAGCACTGCAGAGGGTTTGGTTAAGAATGCTTGTCATTCCTAGGAAGTATCAGCTTCAGAGTCATCAACTACTCCGAGTTTGTCCTTGCAGGTCCAGCTCCAGCCCCTGTTCCCAGTGCCAGGAAGGCTTTTCTGGGGCAGGTAGTGTGGGAACTTCCTTTCCCTGGACTCTGTCCCTCCATTCTGGCTATTGGCCACTGTCAGTGAGAGAGTGTTGAGGCAGAGGGACAGAACTAAACCGACAGACCTGTTCAGTGCCCCTTCATAAATATCTGGCCTCTGCCAGAGCTTCCTGCTCAGTGTTTGTCATCTCCATCCCTGCAGGTGACTGTGACGGTGTCCCTAAGCCACGTTCCCATGGTGATAAGCCCGTGATAACACGTCCCCCTGTGAGACCTCCGGATCCACCATGCAGGACTCCTATCCTTCCAAAGCTGGAGCAGAGGCCAGATCTGATAGCAGGGACAGCAGAGGAGATGCCCTCATCTGTGTAAGCCATCTACCCATGGCAGGTGCATGGTGCTGCTGGGGACACCTGGGGGCTCAGCGGCTGGAGCCTGTGGATGTCCCCATGGCACCGGTGCAAGTGCAGGTTTGAGTGTCACTTGGAAAGCTGAGCAGAAGGCACGGCCAGGGAGGGGAGTGGGGCCACAGCAAAGGCAAACACAAAGCTTTGGAGCTGCTCAGGCACAGCTCAGGGCTGAGCCTTGTCCCATCCCCTTCCCTGCTTTTCCTGGGTCAGTGGAGATGAGTCCTTCCCTGCCTAACCCAGCAAACCTCTCGAATGAGACACTTCCTGGGGCAGGACAAGATCCAGCTTGGATCTTCTTAAGGAAACTGGATGGAGTTCAGCTTCATCTCATCCTCAGATTTCTTTCAGATTTTAAGAGAGTCAGAAACCCTGCTGGCTTTAGTGGGAATTAACCAAAAGAAAACAAAAGGTGCTGTGAGGATCAGCTCTGTGCCAGAGCTGCCTGGCAGAACTTCTCTTTCTTGAGCTTGGGCAGAAGCACGTAAACATTGAAGGAAAGACCATAAAGGGATGGATGAACATAGGATTATAGGCAAGAGCATGGAAATAATGACTGGATGTGGCACACAGTGCTGTTTTAGTTGGTGTGGTGGTACTTGGTCAAAGGTTAGACTCCATGATCTTGGAGATCTTTCCCAGTGTAAATGATTCCATGGTTTTATAGGCAGCCCAGCCAAAGCGCTGGGGGTGGTGTGAGGGTGGAACGGGCACAGAAGGAGCCCAGCTATGCCTTGGCACAAGAACTGTCAATTGAAGGTGATCTCTGCAGTTCTGCCAGTGCTGCAGCTCATTCCCCTGGCACAGAGCAGATCTCATTAGCAAATTGCCAGGTTGAATCAGAAGAGAGACTTCTGTTTTCTTTGCAGGGTGGCCTCTAGGACCAAGTTCTTTGAGACGGCTTCCCGAAGAACAGGCAGGTAAGGCTGGCACAGGGAAAGTGGCACGTGGGTAGCAGCAGCCCTGCAGCACAGGGTGCTCCCTCTGAGGCAGAGCCAGCAGAGACAGCCCCAGCCCCAGGCCTGCTTTGTCTTATACTTAGGAACAGCTAAGATGCTGAAACTAAACAAAGAGCACAAAGCATAAAATGTGAGTCCAGATACAGACTTGATAAGTTAAATCTGCCAAGTGAGTAACATCCCTGTGTTTCCCTGTTACCATGTGTGTGAATCTGCTTGGTGTAGTGCCCATTCTAGTCCGGCTTTGTGGGAAGATCAGGTCATGGCTGAGGTGATGAGGGCTGGTTAGGTCCCAGAGGCTGCCGAGAGAAGATGGCTTGTCTAGCACAGAGGGTGTGCAGACAAGGAGCTAGGGGGTTATGGGGACACACTGTGGGCAAAGCCCTCGGCTCTGAGTGGCAGCAGGTGCCATTTGTGATAATATTTACTCAAATAAGCCTCAGCTTCCTGCTCTGAAAAGCTGCCAACCTCTGCCCAAGGGAGGGCAAGTTTGTGTGTAAGTGTGAGAACTGCTGCTGCTGGTACTGAGAGAGAAAACATTTGTTCTATTGCAAAACAGACCCCTCCCTGCGCATTACCCAGCCTCAAGGAGTTTGTGGAGCTGAGTTTGAGCTTGCTCCTTGCACTCAATTTTTCTCTATTCTTCTACTTCCATTTTATCCAGTTCTTCATCACCGCAAGGCAGGATCCCAAGTGATGAGAGCTGAGCCTAAAGGTACGTGTTTATGACAACAAATCAAATAATAAACTGAAAGCAGACATGTAATTCAAAGTCAGTATTTATGGGGTTGTGGGAGTCCAGTGGTTCTGCCATTACTAGTGGATTTGCACTGCTGCATAGAACATAGAGCTTGTTTTCTTCTTCCAGGCTTTGTAAGTACACCTCAGCCCAGCTGGACCCAGGAGACTTTCTGTGTTTGTGACCCAGGAGTCAGATCTGAGCCTTGCCAGCCCCAGTGCCCTGGAGAGCAGCTATCTTACCGGACGATGATTTCCGAGCCACAAGTAGCTCAAGAAATTAGGAGAGGGAGACCATGATGGAGAGCAGATCCTGCCCACACGTGTTGAACTGTTCCCTGCCCTCCCACCTCTCCTCCCTGCAGGCTGTGATGGCGCCCGTGTGTGCCTGCGCAGGTGGCGGCAGCATGGGCAGGGCTGGGGGACATGGACCTGTTCACCTGCTCACTTTGGAGAAACATGCCTTGAAAAGGGTGTTGGGACAGCACAAAGGCTGAGTTCCTGTGTTCAGATGCCAGGGCAAAACAGCTGCAGTCCCCCCTTGTCCTGAGAAGCCCCTTCCTTTGTGCTTGTGTCCCCCACTTGGTGTCAGTGTGTGGGACACCCGTGCCTGGTAACACTGCCCATGGTGATGCAGGCTGGGCAGGGACAGGTGAACCACTGTGCTCAGCTCAGTGGGATGTCTCCTCATCTCCTCCTGGACATCCCTGGCCTGGGACACAACGCTGACAGATGGAACTTGGCCAGGGGCTTGGTCTGAGCCGTGGCCACAGCCTTGCCTGAGGTCAGCTCTCAGGCAGCATCCGTGGGTCAGCAGCCTCCAAGAGCACAGCTGGGGAAGGGGGCAGGAGGTGCTCCTCCTCTTCCTCCACTGCCTCCTCTTCCATGTAAGCCACACTCCCACAGATCCATTTCTCACAGGCCCACCAAGAAGTCTCCATCCTGGCTGATTGCGGTGGCCAGCACAGAGGTGCTGAGGATCTAAAACTCACTGTTTGTGGGTCAAACCCTGTTTTTTTTTTTAAGAACTGCCCAGTTTCTTACTTACTTGTTTATTCATTTCCAGTAGAAGATGCCCAGTCTGTCCCTCAGCCATGGCCCTGTGGATGATGTCCATTGACCCAGGAGGTGTCCCTGGCCAGGACCTCTGTAGCAGTAGAGGCTTGTCTGTTCCTCCAGCTGCCACCGGCACCCAGTTCCAGGGCTGTGCACGCCAGAGAGGCACTCCTCTGCTTCCTCCACCCACCCAAAGATGATTCCCCCCTTTTGAATGGTTTTCTTTAGGTGCTGAGACCATTTGCAGAACAGTGGCCAAACATTCCCACAGCTGCTTCCTGGCTGCTCCATTGCTCGAGCGTGCTGTGTCCTGCCCGGCACAGGTCCTTCCCACGTCCTGGCTCTTTGCCTCTGCATGACCCTGTGTCTTTTATTGCTGGATGGCACACACTGGCACTCATGTGTGTCCTGTCCTTGGTGCTCTCCTCCCTTGGCTTCAGCAGTGCCCCAGCTGCTCCCTCCTTTAGGCCTGGCTCATGAAAGTGGCTTTAAAACCAAACCAGCCTTGTGCTGTGGCAGTTGAGGCTGTGCCACATGCACTGGCAGCATCTGGGGCTGTGCTGGGCCCCTCCTGCTGCAGCCCTTCACCAGGGGCTCAAGGATGATGCACAGGCTGATCAGGGATCTCTGAACAGGTAGGATGGAGCTGAAGCTGGAGCTGAGGCTGCTGCTGGTACCAGCCTGGCAGTGGGGCCACCTGCCTGCAGCACATCAACCCCTGGCCCTGTTGGGGTCTTGGGCTTGTGGCTCCCACACAAAAGGCCAGCATTTCCCAAATGTCTTTCTTGCTTTGGGCTGCTGTTTGAGGACCCCCTGAGCAGTCTGGGAAGCTCTTTGGGTTCTGCCGATGCACATGCCTCTGGAGGTGACATCCTGCGGGAGCAGTGGTTTGTCACATCCTCCTCCTGCTCATGCCCACTGCCCAGCACAGACCCCAGCACAGAGCCAGGCTCCCTGGGTAGGGAGAATCCAAGGGTGGTTTGGTTTCAGTCTGACAGTGTGAGCAGTGGGGAGAGGCAGCTTCTTGCAGACTATTTCATGGTGTCCTTTTTAAGTTCTTTGTCACTTGTATGTCTGTGCTGATTTTTCCTGCACCTGTGGGTGCAGCTGAACACTGGGGACCAGCAGTTGGAGCAGTGGGGGACGCTGGTTGTGCTGGCGGGGGGCTGTGGGGTCCAACCTCTGCTGCCATGAGGCACAATCCCTGCTGCTGTGGGGCACAATCCCTGCTGCTGTGGGGCACAATCCCTGCTGCCGTGGGGCACAATCCCTGCTGCTGTGGGGCACAATCCCTGCTGCTGTGGGGCCAAATCCCTGCTGCCATGAGGCACAATCCCTGCTGCTGTGGGGCACAATCTCTGCTGCCAGTGGCCAAAGTGACAGCTGGGAATGCAGGATCACCCTATGCAGCACAGCAGCCCCCCAGCATCAGCCCTGGAGCCATTGTGATGTGCAAAAGCTTAGGTTACTGCAAGTGTTTATAAAGTTTCCATGAAGTGAAACAATCTCAGTGTGTTTTGTTTCTCTTCCCCAAGCACTGGGCGCACTGCCGCCCCTCTGCAGGCAGGCCCTGCTGTGGAAGCCCAGCTCTGTGCCCCAGGCAGGCCACACAGGGCTGTGTCCATGGGATTGGGAGTGCCCTGAGCTCTGCTGTAGCCCCACTTTGGGTTTGCAGTCCCCAGTGCTGGTTTTCAGCATTTTTCTGACCGGAGAAGCTGCCCTGCCAAGGCTGAATGTTCCTGCCCTACCACAGTGCCTGGACAGCACGCTGTGCTGTGGGTCACTGAGACTCTGGTTTTCCTGTGGCCACCAACGGCTTCTTTCCATCTCCCCAGCACTTTTTCCCCTCCTCACATCTATTTTCCCCCACCTTTTGACTCTAACATTGTGCACCAGCGTTTGCTTTCCAGGCCTCCTGCTTTTCTTTTAACAGCAAGCCCTCTCTCAGGAGAGAACGGCTTCTCTCTCTGAAACAGGAATCTCGCAGCCAGCTTTGGAGCCCGCATTTCTGGAGAAGCCTGGCAGAGGTGATGGCTCCAGAGGGTGTTCCTGGGGCCCGGGGACAGCCGAGCTGCTCCCACAGCCGTGAGGGTCCCCAGCTGGAGCAGGGGAGCGTTCCCACCCACACCCTGGTTTTGGGATCCTCCTACAATGATTTTGTGTGGGCCCGGTCCCCGCCCACAGGCTCTTGGTGCAGCCCCGGCCGGGTTTGCCAGCTCGGAGAGGTCTGTGCCGTGCCCTGGCTCCGGGCCCGAGCAGCCAGAGCACTCCCGGGCCGGGCATGGACACAATGCACCTGGAGCAGCAGCTGGAAGGTTTTCTGCTTGTTTTTTCTGACTTCTTGTTTCTCTCAAAAGTTTCCTTGTGGGGCTGTAACTTTTCCAGAGCTGGATGCATTCAAAACAGCGGCCTAAACTGTTCTCTTTCCTCACTAGGCCTTGAGTGAAGTGATCATGAACTGGAATGAGCATTGAGGCACTGCCCCAACAATCCTTGTCTCCCAACCCACAGGTGCCTGGCTTGCTTTCTTACAGAAAACATTTGGATTTAATATGAGCAAGAAAATTATTTTCCAGCACAAGTAAAAGCTTTCAGGTTTTTATAGAGAGAAGATAACAAAACAAGCAGTTCCAAAGCCTTAGCCCAAGCCTCAGTGAGTTCTTCCCAGAGGAAGAACTTGAAAAGGCCAAAGACTGCAGCAGACACATCTGTGTGATAAATTTAGAATTGAAATATACTTAGTGGAGCACCGACATCTGAAATTTATGTGCTACACAGAGACCCATGAAGGCACTGGAATCCACCCACGTGGGACTCCTTGAAGGATCAGAACCATAGTTTTCAGCTCCGTAGCTCTCCCTGACCCATCCCTCTGCACAATTACCCATTTGGATGCTCCGAGCTGGGAGCAGCTCCCTGCACTGGGTGGGTTCCTGGCAGCCCTGAGCAGGTTTCTTGGCCCATACACATGGCTGTAAATCAGGTCAGGCCTCCAAAAAATCCTGTGATTGGCTTAAACAATCAGGAGATGCTTTGAATCAGTAAAAGCCATAATGTTTTCCATTTTCTGTGTTTTCAGAAGTTTAAGAAGTGCATTAACAGCCTCTGCCAGTGTTTGTAAGAGCTCCCACAAGGCAGAAGTTCTGAAAATTCTTGAAATCCTGTATAAAATGTGGTCATGCCTATGAAGGCTCAGAGAGGAGAGTCCCCAGGAGCTCCATCCTCCCACAGCTCCATCCATCCTCACTGTGTCCTGCACACACTGGCCCCATTCAGTGTCTTGCCCAAGCTCTCCCGGTGGTCCCCGTGCCATGGTACCACACCGTGTCCCTGTGCCCACCCTGCTCCTACGGGATGAGACACAGGGCATGCCCAGCAAGCCCTGTTTGCCCTCCCCTTGGCACCTGCCCACCGCTGGCAGAGGAAAGCAGCAGTAGTTTTGGATAAGGTGCAAACCCAGCGCTGGCTGATGTCCCTCATGTCAGGGCACTCGAGTCAGCGTGACCCTGCTGAGGTCTGTGGCTGCCCCTGGCTCGTCCTGGGAGCACGGCCACAGCCCTGACATGGAAGGCACACAGGGCTGGCTGCCAGCACAGCAGGGTCACAGTGCTGCCGCTCCCAGGCCCCCAGGGAGGGGAACCACTGCTGAAAGGGCTGTTTGACACAACTCATCAGTATTTTAGGAAACAGAACTTCATTCTGTTTTAAAAATATCCCACTTTCTGCTATGAGGACAAGAACAAATAAATGGCCTTAAAGCATAGGGCCATTTTGGGGTTTTCATGAAGTTTTCATGTTGACTTCTTCATGGCAACTGGAAACATTGTGTTTCATGATGTTTCAATTGGCTTCTTCATGTTAACTGGACTTTTTCCTGTGGTTTGCCATTCTGCTGGGGAGCCAAGGCATCTCTAAGGGCAGCTCTGGAGCCCACTGGCATGTGGCTGTCACCATGCTGCCAGGACCCACAGCTACAGCAGTTAGGAATGATCAGGGAGGTCAGCAGCTTCCCTGTGACCTGTAGGTCCTGGTGGTGCAGGGGGGATGCAGGGTGTAGGAGGTGGGACGCAGGATGTGCAGCAGAGGTGGCTGGAGCATAACTGGGCAGAAGGAGTTAAATGAGGTGAATTTTTCCTTCAGCTAGTTCTGACCCAGCTGCACCCAAACAGCCTCACTGTATTCCTACAGACACTGCTCAAGCCACACAAGCTCGGGGCCATCAGAGACCGAGGCCAGTGTAAGCCCAGGAGGTGCAGCCACGTCCATCAACCCATGAGGCGCTGGACCAGTGGCTCCTGAGTGTCCCTGGGGATGTTGGTGTCCAAGTGGGCATTTGCACCATTTGGCAGGTGGCACTGGGACTGACATGCTGCAGTTCCTCTTTACCCAATACACCACACCAACCCTGAGGAGCTGAGGCCTGCTCAGTGTGCATTAAGGGTTAATTTTGAAAATAACACATTAATTTTTTACTGTGACTCAAAGCAAGGGATGGGATCAGGTTCCTTGCAGATGACAAACCCAAGGGGTTTTGTTCTCTTGGCTGTTCCTCAGCTCACGGGGCACGGTGTGTGGACTGCTTCTGTGCAATTACACACCAGGCACTGCCAGCTATTTGTGGCCCAGTGAGCTTTTTCTTTTTCCCAAGCTCTTTGCTTTCTCTCAGTGAATCAAATCTTGGCCCTGAGCAGGATTCACATCTGTGCCTTGAATTAACAAGTGGCTGATAAGCACCTTCTTTATTACTTGGAGAGCATAGGTCAATTTTATAAAGATGTTCCAGAAGAATGGATTTACAACGGTTCATAAAGATACCAAAAACAATGACAAGAGCAGGAGGACACTGGCCTTTATTAGCTCCTTGCTTTGAGAAATACAATAATTAACTGAAATTCAATTTAAAAGACCAAAAGAGGAATATATGAAAGGATTAGCCAATTGATATGTAATTAAATTACACGTTCAGACTTGATTAATAGTGAAATCTGACTGTAGAAGAAAGCCTACAATGACCCAATGTGCAGCCTCATCTACTGGCAAATGACCCACTGATTCCCAGAGCCTTTGCTTGCTGGCAGCCATCACACCCACAGCAATTTCATGCACAAAATTGACACAAAAGCCAAATGCAGGCAGAGAATAGAGCTCCAGCAAACCAGATTCTGCATTTATTGGACTGAGAACAACAGCAGATTTTCAGGTTACAAAAAGAGCTGAACACCAAGCATGAGGGGCCACCCTGTGGCATGGCTGAGGGCTCACATGGGCCCCAAGCATGGCTGAAGGAGAAATGAGAATTTTCATTTACCCCCAACGCAGTGGCATTGGTTTCTTTACCTGGGTGCCAGGCATGCCCCTCTCTTTGGTTACACAAACAGACATCCTTCAGTCCCACATGGGGACTTGAGAGTTGCAGTTGTCCTTAGGGCATCCTGCACTCCACCCCACTGGCCCCAGAAGCATCTGTCACCACAGCCCAGTCCCCATGGTACCAGAACACTCTGGGGCTTTCTCTTCCTTATCCAATGTTTCAGTTCCAATTGAAAAAAAAAACCCAACAAAAAAATGAAAACAAAACAAAACACACAAAAAAAAGCAGCTGTGTCAGTAATCCAACTAATTCCTTCTCTGGGAGAATTTACCCTCAGGTAAAGCTATAACTTGGACAAAGCACTGCGGTTCCAAACTGGGCCAGACCAGGCTGTGTGTGCTGAACCTGCATCACACGGTTTGTGGGGTCTCCAGGGTCACAGTCCCACCAAAACGGGGCCAAGGTGTCCCCAGTATCATGCTCATCCCTCACCTTGGAGCCAGGAAAGAACCAGCATCATACCCCAAAGTCTCTCTGCCACTCCAAGGCTGCTGGCTGTTTTTCTTCTGGCAATGCTGTGGCGTTGGCTTCTCTCTTTCCCCCAGTCCTGGTGGAAGGAGCAGTTGCAGACACTGGCCTTTGTTACTCCCAGGAACACAGCTGTGGGCTGGGAGCCCCACCCCCCCCAGGCAAAAAGGCACCAGCAATGAGCTTTTTGGCTTATTACAAAGAAAATAAAATATATCAAACAGAGAACTCTTATTATTACAGAGACATGTTAATAAAGAGAAACAGCATAAAATTGCCACAGAACACCAAATATCCGGCACACAGAGCAGCTTTTATCCACTTGCTAAGGGTTTATGTGGGTGCAGAGATTTACTCCATGAGTCACAAGCACAGTGTCCCTCTGCTGCTGAAGGGAATGAGTGCAGGGAGCAAGCAGCAGTGGGCAGGAGAGGCTCTGCCCCACCCGAAGGGGCCAGGACATCCTGCCTGCCCACAGCCATCTGCAGTGCCCACAGCCAGCCCTGGGCCTGCAAACAGGTAGAACAGACACCCTCTGTAATCCCAGCATTCTGCCCAAATGTCTGAGGCCACTTTGTGCAAGTCAAAGAGGGAAGAAACAAGGGGCACCCCGTTCCCCAAATGCAAACGCTGTGCCTGTCTAACCTCAAGAAGACACGGGAAAGCTGGAGAAGCTGATACTGACCCCAGCCTATGCCAGCGTGTGCTCTGTGCATGCCACAAAAAGGGAGACCTTTGCAAACTGGGCAGCACCCAGCAAGAAAAATAATTAAAAGCCTCCATTAAATTGGCATGTTCTGACTCATCTCCTGCAGAGAATCCAGTACCTAAGTGTGCAACCAGAGAGGACTCTTAGAGCGTGTCACTAAATAGATATCTTTAGCAATAGAAAATGGGCCATGCCTTTATTTCATATAGAGATAGATAATTTTAGCATACATTATGTTATTGAAACATCCAGGGCAAGAGCTCAGCAAGGGGAGGGACACCACGGGGACTGCAGGGCTGGCTGGTGGTGGGAGGTGACTGTGAGGGCAGGTGGTACCTCGGGTACCCCTCAGCATTCCCCACAGACCACAGCCCAGACAACCCCAGGGCCCAGAGCAAGGAGTGGTACTGCAGGGAGGGTGCTGCCCCAGCTTCACCTCCCTCACTGAGCACCCTGTCCCCTGGGCCAAGCCTCTTGGACATTATGGCAGTGGCACATGGATGCTGCCAGCTCTCCAGCTCAACCAGACTCAACCACAGCCTCTCCAAGCAGAGAGCTGCTGTCCTGATGTCTTGCTCGTGCTGAGCTGAGCTCCCTGCCGAGGCAGGGGGTGCTGGCAGGAGCCTGTCAGGCTCAGGTGGGCACAGGTCGGTGATCCCTGCCCTGGGAATGCTGCAGGCCATTGCACCAGTTGATCTGTCTCACTGCTTGTGGCATGACACAGGGCTGAGGGAGCACCCCTCCTGCCCTCACCAAAGGCAGCATCCTTTATCCCACACCCTCTGTTATGGAATGGTGCCCATCCATGCACAAACACTGCTCCCAGGGAGATGCCAAAGTCTGGATCCCTTGTCCTCCATCTGCTGCCTTGGGCAGGAGCTGATGGGCTGAGCCACGACCCAGAGTGAGCCAGCTCAGAACCCCCCACACCTCTGAGATGAGTCAGGGAATCCACACAGAGATGGCTGGGTCTCAGCTGCCAACCTAGGGGGGCCCCACGCCAGGGCTCAGCAGCCCAAGGAGAGCCTCAGGGACAGTTTCTTTGGGACTGTGAACATGGAGAAATTCTCCTTGCTTTATTAAAGCAAAAGTAGACATGAAAACGCATAAGAAAACAAAGAGCATAAAGATAAATGGCAGGAGTTGGACTTTGGTATTTCTTAAAGCCTTTTCTTCCCCAGTTCCCGCAGCAGCTCATGAAAATCCACATGGAAAATAGCATTAATTTCCTCAGCAAATACACACACAGATACTGCGAGTCCTGGCTCCAACATTTCCTGGTAATTATATTGTAGAAACCCAACTTTTGAATGAACACGTTGCAGAAGTTTACTGTGAAACTGAAGAGACAGAGAACACGACCTCAATGTCCCTGCCTGCCCCTGTGTCCCGGGCTGGGGGTGCTCCCTGTGAGCTCCTGCCCTGCTCAGCACTCGCCATCCAGAGCAGGTTCAGAGCGGGTGACACGCCCGGGGCAGGTGATACACGGGCAGTATCCTTTCTCCACTCCCACATTTCTCATTTACATGGTGCTCCCACTAGCAAAACAGGGTGGCCAAATCCTTGTTAGGTTTGGCCTCTTTCCAGTCTCCCAGCAGATTAACACCCAGCAGGACACTCATTAACCAGCAAAGCCTTCACTGACACGAGCCGTGTGAAGCACAAAGCACTCCCAAACTGCTGTTCCAACTGCTTGGAGCCATCCTGAGCTGGTAACAGGGACTAGGAATCACCACTCATCTGCTCACTGAACTCTGCTGTGAAGAGCCAGGGAAATTTCCAGAAGACAGGGATGCACCAGCTGGAATTTTTTACTGGTTCATTTGCAAATATCTGTAGCTCACACCAACACTGGAAATGCCAGCAGCCCCTGGCATGGGGGAGCCTCTGAGAGCAGCAACCAGCCAGAAAGTTCATCTATGGATTCTGTTGCTGCCTACATGAGAGGATTTCAGGAGGAGGAGTGGGATCAGAGCCATATCTAGCAGAAGAAGGAAAACCACTGCAAAAATCTGCCTTCAATATGGGCTTTTTTTCCCACTCCTTCATATAAAGAAAACCCCATCAAATGGTTGGAAAGTATCAGGGAAATGGTTTGTTTTACTCCAAGTATGTAAAGGAGCCACTCACCATGATGGCATTTCCTCGAGAGCTGGGCACGGGGTGGGCACAGGGCTCTGGGTGGGATCACTGTCCTGGGAGGGTCCAGAGTTTGCTGTTTGTCTGTGCCAGCACAAAGATCCCTTGTGAATGTCTGGATTGGTAATGCCAGACATGTCACAGCCCATGATGGGATATGTGACCCTGGAACCAGCCTGTCTGGGTCTGAGCAGGTGGTTTTGATGTACTCAGGACATGCAGGAAGAACGGAACTAAAATACCACAGGGAAAATAGGCTTGGCTGCTGTGTGTGTGCTGGGGACAGGCTGGGTGTGTGTGGGGTGATGCACATGGGATGGTGTGTGTGGGGTGGTGTGTGTGGGGTGGTGTGTAAGGGGTGGATGGTGTGTAAGGGGTGGTGCGTAAGGGATGGGTGGTGTGTAAGGGATGGATGGTGTGTAAGGGATGGATGGTGTGTAAGGGATGGATGGTGTGTAAGGGATGGTGTGTAAGGGATGGATGGTGTGTAAGGGATGGATGGTGTGTAAGGGATGGATGGTGTGTAAGGGATGGATGTGTATGGATGGTATGTAAGGGATGGTGTGTAAGGGATGGATGGTGTGTAAGGGATGGGTGGTGTGTAAGGGATGGATGGTGTGTCAGGGATGGATGGATGGTGTGGTGCATACAGGACCATGTACATGGGACAGTGAGTGCAGGATGGTGTCCTCCTGGGCTGCAGCCACTGCCATCAGCAGAGCTGTGTGTGCTGCTGCCAAGGGCAGGAGGTCTCTTGGTGCTTCCCTTCCAGCCCCCAAAGCACCATGGTGGCACCAGCCAGTTCCCACAGCCTTTTTCCCATGGACAGGATTCAGAGAGGAGTCCCATGGTCCCACAGGTCCCACAGACCTTGGCCTTGGTCTTGGCTCCAGAACACTCATCTGCTGGCATTGGAAAAAATAGTTGGGACAAAATATTAGAGGCAAATGAAGGGGAAGAACATAGCTGGAATCCCAGGTCTGCAGGACCACGACAGGAGCAGAGCAGGTGTGGGGGCAGGAGCTGCAGGTGCAGGGCAGGGGCTGCAGGTGCCCAGGGGAGCCAGGCAGGTGAGGTCCAAGGGCATCAGGCACTTTCAGAGGTGGGTTCAGCTTTGTCAGTGAGCAGCAGCTGGCGAGGACAGGAATGTGACTGCTGAACAGCTGGGGGTCTGTGGGGCAGACAAAGACCCAGCTGGACAGGCCATAGGAAAAACATCCCAGGTGGAAAACAGGAGCCAGCCACCGTTGGGGGATTTCCAAGGTGATCTTCCTTGGCAGGCCTTAGGCTGCAGCCCATCCGCTCCATCGCTCGTGTCTCGGCAGCACAGGCAGGTCCCAGGGCCCAGCTGACCGGAGCAGATCCCACAGGCCCTGCAGGGCCCGTGAACTCCTCAGCCACAAATCTGCCTTGTCCCCCAGCTCTGCTCTGCTTCTCTTCTGCAGTGTTTGAACTTACCTGCTTCCCAGCACCATAATGCAAACAAAACATGGGGAAGGAGGCTGGCAACTTAACCCACAGCCAAATGCGGAGCTGCGACCTGCTTCGTGTTGTGTTCTTTTTATAAAAATCACCCAAAACCCACCAACAGCCGGCACTTCTCCTGCTGTCCCGTGGCCCTGGGCTGCTGGAGTCACAGTGACACAGGAGAACACTCAGACGTGGTGCCGCTGCCCCGCCTGCCCCTGTCCAGCACCGTGAGCAGCTGGAGCCAGGCAGAGGCCGGTGCCAGGGGTTCAGTTCAGAGGTACCTCAGGAAAATAGTAATCTCAGGAATCCCAGCAGGTCTGTCACTGCCTGTCCCCTTGGCCACCACTGCAGAGGGATTCCCCAAGGCACTGCAGGACAGTAGTGCAGAAGTAACAGGCAGGAGATGGCTGGAATGGGGGTGGCAGCACGGGGGTCCCTCTGAAAGATCACTGTGCGTGGAAGTAGATAGGCTTGACTTTTCCAGACAGGATCTTGGGAACCTGCACAGAGATGATCTCGGCCATCATTTCTGGGTAGTCCACGCTCACCATGTGTGCCTTGATTAGGAGATCAAATGTAAACTGATGCAGGTCCTTGGCAATCTGGGGAAGGAAGAGAGCTGGTTAAACAAGTCCCTGGGCAGTGCTTTCTCTGGGAAAACACATGGCAGAGTCCCACCTTCCCTGGGAAAGGAGCCTGGATGAGACTATCCAGTGCTCTCTCCGGCTGCATCTGAACTCCTCCCATGATGGGGCGGTTGTTCCAGGGAATTATCATCATTCTCACTATGGAAAGTTTCTTTTTTATATTGTTTTTTATGCATTTAGATGGACATTTCCCTGTCCTCTCTTACCGGATGCACGGAGTCCAGGACCTTGGTGAGCTGGTAAAACCTCCGGGAGCAGGAGGTGGGGTTCTTCCTCTTGCAGGCAATGATACGGTCAAGTTCCTTAATGTAATTCATGCGGAGCTCATCAAAGAGCTTCTGGTTCTTCAGGCCATCCACTGGAACTGGGTGGGATGGGAAGGAAACAGTGAGAGGAACCCAGAGAGTGACAACAAAGCAGGAGGAAAGCTGAAGCTGGGGACAAAGCAAAGTGCAGGCACAGGGAAAGCACCAGGTGCCTCAAGGGCAATGCAGCAGCAGGTCCTGGAGCTCTGTGGAGGGAAGGGTGTGGATACTTACTAATACTGAAGAAGAGGAGAGCCTTCATACAGAGGAACTCCTGGGGTGTGATCTGAAGCCACCCAAATTCCTGGGAGAGGTGCCGCATCCTGATGCACTGGCTGTACATCCTGGATTTGTGCATGCGGTACCTGGCAGGGCGAGAGGGGTACAGGTGGCACGGAGCCCAGAGTGCACGTGTGTGATGGGGAGGATGTTCCCTGACCCAGCAAACCCCCCCTGCCTGGCACACCCTGCTGCCAAGGCCCGAGCTCTGTCCCAGGGATGCCACAAGCAGGAGTGGAGCATTTCCCAAAATGCCTGTGTGCAATCCTTGCTGGACACAGATGGCTACAAGCGACTTGTAGCGTTTTGTCTGAAGAGCAACTGCAATGATTTCCCAAACATTTCTGTCTGTGAGGGATCTGAGGCTGTGCTGGAGCTCCCAGGCAGGTGGGGATTTGCCTGCTGCTGTGCTCAGTTATTGGGTTCAGGCTCTTCTATCTCAGTGCCAGCAGACCCCCCACAGCTCTAAGCTGATAGTGCACCAAGGAGAGCCCACCAGGACCTTACAGTTCATTTTGTCTCTGTCTCTGCTCACTCAAGCTGCCCAACAGAGCTGGAAACTGGAATTCAAACCCTGTAGCAAAAAGGCAGAAATGGAGCAGCCCCTTACCCCACACCAGCTTCTGCTGCTGCCCCAGTGGGTGTCAGGGAGGGAATGGGCAGAAGGACCCAGAGAGGCATCACAGTGCCCTCACTGCTCCTGGAGGTCACCATGGGTGGTGGCAGTGGGGAGCAGGCTGGGCACAGCCAGGATAGGCAGAGCCAGGCTGGGTTGAGCTGGGCACGGCTCAGTGTGACTGCTCTAAGTGTAGTTTGTCACATGAGCTGACCCAAAGCTCAGCTTTAGGTTGTTGTTGTTTCACACTTACTCATTGAAGACCAGGTCTGGAGCGAAGTAAAGCATCCTGGAATTGACATTGGTGAAGGATCTCCACCCCATAGCAAACACCATCAGGCCCATCCAAGAGTACTGGATTATTGACATCTGGTCATCCACATGCAGGTTGCGAAATCCTAATAAACAATGAGGGAGGGATGTTACAAATTACTGTTGAGTTCCTGCAGTTTCCAGGGCTGTTTCCATGCAGGCTCCAACTCTCTTGCTCCTCTTAGGACAAGGTGGTCAGCCCACAGCCCAAGCTCAGCATGTCCCAGGACATGAGTCATGACATGGAGCTCCCACCTTGACTGGGAATCAAGAACAGACAAGCACAAAACTGCCCCCAGAAGGGAAGAAATGGGACTTCAGACACAAGGAGAGGAGAAAGTCCCATTAGGACTTCACCAAATTTAAGTAACTGGATTTTAATGTGATTCTCAGAGCCAGCAGGCAGCCCCAAGGCCTCCCACCATGGTTACAGGTGCTCCAGATTCTGTCCCATACACACTGCATGGATCTAATGACAGTGGGAATGAGCATGGAAACCCCAGGTACATCACAGGAGAAACAAAAATAGCACCAGATTCAAATTCAAATTCCCATTCCCAGATGGCAGCCCTGAGTTAAACCCCAGGCATGCTTACACCACCTCCAATGCTGTTTTTTTCAATGTACTTGTAAATAGGCAAATATAATTGAGTTTCAAGGCAATCATACATTATTTCAATCAAACATTAAAGCAATTTAACAGTTCCAGTGTATAATTACAACCCATTAAGGCAAGGATCTCTATGGTTTGGAGAGCTCTTCAAGGCAAACAACCGGAGAATAAACCTTGCCCAGATGCCACCCTGGCACAGTCGGTTCTGGCCCTGGGGAGCAGCAGGGCAGCAGCTGACACCACTACACATGGAGGGGTCGGGCATCAGATGCAGTTCAGGAGAGTAAAACCCTCTGATAAGGGGGTGGTTACGATAGAAAACATTTTCCAAAGCACTCTCCCTTTCCATCAGCACTACTGCAGTGGTAAAGCCTCAGCCCCAGATGCCAGGTGGCTTTGGTGGTGTCTCTGTGTCTGATCTTCATGTCTGGTGTAGATAAGCCAAAGAGGAAGCAGGGTTTGTCCCTGGTTTTACAAGCCAAGTGACTCAAGAACAGCAGAAACAGAATGGAATATTCTGCATTTAAGGATATCCAGACCAATATCCCATTGGGAGCAGCAGTCTAGGGGGCTGCTAAACTCCTGGGAATGTCAGACACCTGACCACATTTCATCACCAGGGTTTGGCAGAGAATGCCTCAGTCTCCTCCTCTGTCTGTATGACCCCACACATACGAGGAGTGGGGTCCCTCTTTTCTATGGTGTTCTCTGAGGAGTGGGGCCAGAATGGAGAAGGAGGCAGGCACTGGCCCCATGCCCCAGTTTCCAAGATGCTGGGAAGTGAGCAGGGTCCTGCTGAGCTCAGCCCTCTGCAATTTCACTCAGCTCCAGGATTACAACGTGGAACCCTTGTCCCCAGCCTTGCAGTGACACCTCGCAGATCCAGCTCAATAAACACATCAATCACTGGGATGCTCCATTTACTGCACCTGCTGACCAGCATCTGGAAAATTCCTGACCCCTTTTACCTCTCTGAAGGCATCATAAATATGTCCCACCAGGCTATCACATGGGCAATCTGAGCCACTGCCAGGAAGAGCCCTTTGGGATTCTACATTGCTCTTCTGCCATGTTGCAATTTACCCTTTTCATCACTTCAGGTGGGTCCTGGGACAGGCCCAATCCTTGTCTAGAGGGCAGCTCTGCAGGGCTGGCAGACTCAGCCTGGAAGTGGAGCAAAACCTCTGTGGCGAGGGGAGAGAAGAGCAGGACCCTGAACCCAGACCAGCTGCCACCCTGTCACTGGGGCAAGTGCTCTGTGCCCACACAGTTCCACTGGTCAGGGGCTATCTGGACCCAGGGTATAAGTTCCAACACATTCCATCACTCCTCAGTTTCCTCTCCCATTGTCAGCCCCTCTGGAGACAAGTCCCATGGTGCTACAGGCTGCTTCCCAGGCACAGGACACACACACTGCCCATGGAGACAGTCCCCCAGGAGCTGTGTGATGGGACACAGGCTGCAGACCACCCCCTTTGCACCTGCCCCCAGCAGTGCAGATGGGCTTTGGAACTGGGAAGGATTTGTTGGCTTTCCTTCTCACCTGGCAGGGCCTTTGCCCATTTGACCACGTAGACCAGCTGCCGCTCCCCGAGCTCATTCAGGCTGGTCAGCAGGTTGGAGAAGGAGTCAGGCTGACTGTTGTCATGGCCAGCACACACCACACCAGGCTCGATGGCCTCCAGGACGTTGAGGAAGATGGGCTGGCACTCGTAGCCATCAATGCGTGTCATCACCAGCTTGGGAGCTTGCTCCTCTGTGGGGCTGGATGAGCTGGCTCCCTCCACGTCGTCCTGTGCCTTCAGGTTACCCAGCTTCTTCAGCTTGCGGGCTGTGGGAAAGATACAGTTTAGTGTGACACTTAAAAATCTATTTTAAAACAAGTCAGGGCTTCTTGGCTCCATCATTATAGTTACAAGGAAAAGTGATGACCAGCAGCAGCTCCTCCCTCAGCGGGCACTGCCCAAGGAGTGTCCTGGTATTGCAGGACAAGAGGAGAACACACTGTGTGATAAAATCCATTTCATTGTTAATCTGACATGGAAAAGAACCAGCATCATTTACATCCTCAGCCATGACCAGTCTCTAACTCCCACTTAGTGAGGAAGATCCAGGGAAAAGAGAGATGAGGTTTTGACTGGACTCAAACAGCTGCTTATATACAATCAAAAAGAGGAGCAACACAAAATGATAAACTCAGTACACAGTCACGTTCATTGCACTTGGATGGCCAAGTGGGATTGTTCCAGACCAGAGTAGAAGCAGGATGCATCTGAGCTAAAAGCCTTCTCCCTGCAATGCGTGCTGCCCCACAGCCAGGCTCTCCCAAACACGCTGCACATGTTACAGAAAACACATTTCAGAAGCCAGCAGGTGGTTCCAGAGCTGTTTCCCTGGAGTCTCAGTGCTTCCCCCAGCGAGGGGGAGCAGTCCTGAGCTGGTGGCCTCGCTCTGGAGCCCCATCAGCAGTGCAGCCAGCTTGCAGGGGGACCAGAGCAGCCGGGGTCTGTGCCTGTGCCCAACACAAAAAGGTGTTTTCCCCACACACCTGGCTCTTAACCACAGCTGCTGGTCTGCCTGCAAGGCACACCAGCACTCCAGAGGTGTGATACCTGAGGTCTTGGAGAGTCTGTGTTCCCCTCATTGATACCAGCATGACATTGACAACACAGGTGGCCTGCTACCTGTCCTCACCAAATCCAAACCTCAACTAATTAGAGAACAAAAGCCCATGGCTTCCTTCAGCAGGGAATACAACATCAAACCAGTTTTCCTCGGGGTTTTGGCTCCTTCATTATATGATACTTATCTCGAATTTCCTTTCAGCTGTAATTAGAAAAATAAGCAGCAAAACATAAAAATGTCAAGTCAAAGCACAGCTCTGTAAATTAACTCCAAACATTGATTTTAAGCATTGTACTCTGTATGATCTGCTGTACAGGCAATGAGGACAGGCTTCCACATAAAAAGGGAGGAGAAAGGATGAATAAAAATAAAGGACAGAGAGAGGAAAACAGTGCTGCAGCAGTGTGATGACCTCTGGCTATCAGCCTCTCGTTTCTCCCTCACCTCCAAAGTCACAGCACTGCCAAGGCCACCACTAACCCCAAGTGCCACATCCACACATCTGTTAAATCCCCCCAGGGATGGTGACTCCACCACTGCATTGTATTTAGAAATAACCAGTGTCCCAGGTCATGTGTGTGAGTTAAGCCAAACCCACGTGTACAAAGCACACACATGGTTTGGTTTAAATGTTTGGGTTTTTTTCCTTGATATTTAATTATCTATCAGGAGAAGGTCCCAGCTGAAGTGAGAAGACAGCAAGCACCAGAGACTGCAGCCACAAACCAGACTCCTGTGTAACAGTGGGTGATAACTGCTCTATCAGACCAGCCTTGGGTTTGTGCATTCCAGGAGCAACTGTCCCACAGGTCACTGAAATACTGACATTACCAAAACCTTCAGAGGTAAAGACTGGCTTCTACACAGTCACCTGTGCCAAACCCCTTTGTGGGCTCCTACTCAGCAGGTAATAGAAACAAACAAACAAAAATTAGAATTAAAGACATCTGTAATGTTTTTATTCTAGGATGTGCTGGGCTGGGCAGAAGTCTACATTGCACTTCTTTGAACCAAGGTGGGAGGAACCTTAGTGCATGTGACCAATATTGGGATGCTCCTGCCTGGCTGTCAGCAGGGACAAGGGGCCCAGGGAGCCTCAAGGTACTGCTGCAGCACAGCACTGCCCCAGGCTCTGCAAGCTGACCTGGGGGTCTCTGAGGAAGTACTGGATGGATTTGGAAAAAAGCCTAAAGGACACAATTATATATCACAACAAAATATTGACCAGTGCAAGGACTCCTTGGAGCACTCTCAGGGTGACAGCCAAAGTGATGCACATTTTAAGCATCTCCCTTACAGGCACTTCTAAAGCTCTGAGGAAGGAGCACTCTGAGCTCCAGCACCAATTTTCATGATGCCAGGACTCAGGGAAGTTATGGAGACCTGGAAGAAGCTGCTCTCACACTGGCTATGATGGACACCCTGGCAGCACGTGTTGAGCTCAGCTGCCAGCAGGACACTGAAGAGCTAAACAGGACTTGACTTATATCCTGCTGCCCTTTGCAGTTTTTATGAACTTCACACAAGATTTGTCAAAACCTGAACCTGTCAAGCTATCAATCTTACCTGGCACAACAATTTCAGCTGATAATAACAACATTACTGGTTTTAGCAGACACATTTAAGAGATCTGAGTCAGTCAGGCCCAGATGAATGAAAAGAACTTGAAGGATGTAATGCTGAATGATTGCAAACCCCCTAGTGAAACATCTCAAAGGCAATTATAAGTGTTGAAACAACATCAGACATGTTTGTTTCTTACAAGGGTGGCTTTTAAGGGTGGCATTCACCCCAAAACCAGGCTTAACCATTTATACTCAACCAGCCTGTATGGCAATGTATGGATGGGAAAATAGGGATGAACATTAAGGATGATCACTGAAGAGATAGACTGAGGTCAGCAGACAAGGGCTGATAGGTGCTGGCAAACTGCAGAAGCCATGAGGACACTAAAGATTTGACAACACACCTTGGAGCAAGGAGGTAAGGAATGTCACTTGGGTGGCTGTGTAGGAGGCAAAAGGGTTATTGAGTCACAGGTGACAAATACCCACTGTGGGGGCAGAAAATCAAAAAAATTAGGGTTTTTAATCAAGCAAACCAAGTTTTAATAAAGATGCAGTTGCTGTAAGTCAAGGTCAGACAAGATGAAAAAACCAGGTACATCCAACATAACACTCGTAACTACTGCAAAAGCTCTGCAAAAACTGTGTCAGATTCCCCCTGGCTGGAATCACTCCCATCAATTCCCACTGTATTTGGTGAGACACGAGTTCTGCTCCACCCCAGCAGCTGAACCTGAATTAGAACTAAACACAGCTATGCCTCAAGCCTGGGCTTTCACATGCTTTTGGCAGTTACTACAGGAGATTTCTAGCCCTACCATGAACAAAATGAAAGGAATTACACCTGTTTTGGGTTTTTGCTCCAGCCAGGACCCACATGGCTGCAGCTCGGGTGGCTGACAACTTTGGCTGTGGGCACAAGAGCTTGGAGCTCCCCACAGGAACAACCTGGAACCTCACAGGCTCCCTGGGCTCGGGGCTGGCAGGATCCCTACAGCCATGCCCATTCCAGGATATTTCCTGGGCACAGGGCTGGCAGGATCCCTACAGCCATGCCCATTGCAGGATATTTCCTGGGCACAGGGCTGGCAGGATTTCTGCAGCCATGCCCATTCCAGGATATTTCCTGAGCTCAGGGCTGGCAGGATTTCTGCAGCCATGCCCATTCCAGGATATTTCCCGGGCTCAGGGCTGGCAGGATCCCTACAGCCATGCCCATTCCAGGATATTTCCTGGGCACAGGGCTGGCAGGATTTCTGCAGCCATGCCCATTGCAGGATATTTCCTGGGCACAGGGCTGGCAGGATCCCTACAGCCATGCCCATTCCAGGATATTTCCCAGGCACAGGGCTGGCAGAATCCCTACAGCCATGCCCATTCCAGGATATTTCCCAGGCACAGGGCTGGCAGAATCCCTACAGCCATGCCCATTCCAGGATATTTCCTGGGCTCAGGGCTGGCAGGATCCCTACAGCCATGCCCATTCCAGGATATTTCCCGGGCTCAGGGCTGGCAGAACCCCTGCAGCATCTTCCCCAGCAGCAGGCACAGGCGTAGTGGGATAATGGGCACAGGCCAGCACACCAGCAGGACCCAAAACACTAAAACAGCATTATCACCGGTTTTTTGCTCTTTTTTGTTGTCTTTTTTCTCTTCCCTCTCTACAGTGTCTTTTCCCTCTCTACAGAGAGAAGATCCTGGTTAGTGGATAGCAGCTTGCAGGTCACTGTGATCTCAATCAATAATGAAGTGCTTCAACACATTGCCATCCTGTTCTAGAGCAGAGCCTGAAGAAGGCATTCAGTGTGTCACCTCCCCCAGCACAGCCTCCTCCTCCTCCCCCAGGAGAACCGCAGGGCTGCCGGGATGTACCCCATCAGTGACTGTAATTAACCACCAGTTAAAAACAACTGCTTGGAGCTTGGGAGTGATTGCAAATGCCCTGCCTCCACCGTGGGAGAGGTTACTGCGGGCAACCACAAGCTTGCCTGTTTGCAACAATTGCCTTTACACCGACATCCAAACCAAATGTAAAATAGACCAGGCAGAACGGGTCAGGGTGACCCAAAGAGCTGAAGAAAAAAGAAGGGAGCGGGGTATTCGTATTAGCATTAATTTTGTCAGTGTGTTCTGCAGAAGAGGGTTGCATTGATGTATGTCTTCCCCCACTTAAGGAAACTTCACCAGAAAAAAGCACTTAAAAATAAGCTAAGAAAAAGTAGTTAGGACTGCACTGCCTTTTGGGACCTTTGGGGGAAAAATGAAACTAAACCCCCTGCTCCTTGGTGAACCACAAATTAGAGCCACTTCAGTAACAAGTCCCTCAAGACAGTGTTGTTTCAGCTCTGGAGGCTCAGCCCATCCCAGCAATGGGGTCAGGATTTAACCCAAAATGCTGACACACCCAACCAGTCTGGGCTGCCCCTGTCTCCCTACACTGTGCCTGGCACTGCCAGGGCTCCTCTCTGCAGCCCCAGAAACCCCCTCAATGCAGGGCTCCCCAGCAGGGGCAGCTCTGTCAGCCCCCTTTTCCAGGGTATTTTCCTCCTCACCCCAATGTCACAGTGTGGTTTGGGTTGGAAGGGACCTTAGAGCCCATCCAGGCCCAGCCCTGCCATGGAGGGACACCTTCCACTATCCCAGCTTCCTCCAGGCCCTGTCCAGCCTGGCCTTGGAAACTTCCAGGGATGGGGCAGCCACAGCTTCCTCAGGTGTCCTGTGCCAGGGCCTCACCCACAGAAAAGGATTTCATCAAATGAACTCAACAAGTTCACCCAGTGATGTACACTAGCTTATAGACTATGAGCAGAAATCAGATTATGGATGTCGGCACTCTGTCAGTTTTGGTAGGGCTACAGGTTTGGGAACAAATTGTAACAAGGACCCTGACCAGGGACACAGGAGCAGCTTCCATCCAGCAAAGGAAAACACTGAGGTAATTTCACCAAGAAATCGCCCCTTTCTGCCTTGGAATAATACCATCAAAAGAGGGGAGTGCTCTGGTCTCAGGCTCCAGGAGCCAGAACTAACTCACCCTGCTGTTCATTTTTTATTTTTTTTTTTATATTCACAAGGTTTGAAATCAGTGAAAAGTATGTTTCCTGAAACACAAACAAAGCCATTGAAATTCACAGTTTTGGTATTAGAACCCTGAAAATGTTTCCTGAGAGTTTTATCACCCTCCATCAGCCTCATTTTCCTGGCACTTACTGAGTGCTCACACAGCAAGTGACATGCAGGGACCCAGGAGGGGACCCCGGCCGTACCTCCGAGAGTCATCCCAGCCTCGTAGCACTTCCGCAGGCGGCAGGAGGGACAGTTTTTCCTTCGGAACTTGTCGATGGTGCAGTCGTTCCGGCTGGCACAGAGGTACTTCTGTTTACCTGAAACACCAGAGAAATGGAACATGGGTGCTGGGTACCAACAGAGACACGAGCTGGGCTCTTTTGGGATCGCTAAGAGCAGTCTGGAGAGTTTGGTTCTCGTTTTTTAAATGTCACCCATCTACTGCATGGCTTTTGGTGGTTTTCTCCCAGGTACCACCTAACCCCACAGTCTGACCCTTCTGCCACAATATTCACCTTTCAGCTCCCTTGTAACCATGATACTGTACAGAACTTTTTGGGACTGAATTATTTTTTTGTGCAACCCATTAATACCAGTCAGGTCTGGTGTCTCCAGGTTACAGATATTGGGGTTGGGGAGTTGCTGCTCCACAGGTGAGTCTGATGCCACCCCATCCCCTGGGATGAACCTGCAGTCAGCCAGGTGGGAACTGGGACCAGCAACTCCCTGCACAGGGGAGCTTGTGCAGCCATGGGTTTTGGGGAGGTGCAGAAAATTCAGAAGTTACTTATGGTCAGAGTCACCCATACCTCAGACTCAGCCTGCACTTGCTCAGAGAGCAGCCTGTGCAGCTCCAGGCCACAGCTCTTTCTCACTGCCCCATTTGCCAGACAAGCCAAGAATCATCACTTTTCTTGACAAGTCTGAACACATTTACTGGATCAGGATTTATCCAATGTTCTTTGGGCTGTTCCAAACCAAACTGGACTCAGCATGCAGCAGAGGGGTGCAGCTTATAGACCCACGAGCAGCCCACATGGGAAACCAGCCCATGGCCTTTATTTATCACCCTGCAAGGGGTTACTTTCTGCATTCCTATAGGAATAGCCCTTTGGAGTCATCAGAAATCTGTGAACAGGATGAGACTGAATCCAACCCCTTAATGGACCACTTTTGACATGAGATGCACCAATTTTGGTGCACAGATTTTACAACCCCCGCACCTCCACCACTGCTGCCCTTACTGCCACTGCCTGAGGCTCTCACAGTGCCCTCCTGGGTGCCCTCCACTCATGCCTGGCTGCAGGTTTGGCAGGACAGCTGCCACTGTCCCCCCCTGGCAGGGCTCAGCACCCAGCCCACTCCTCTCACAGCACCCAGGGGCTGCACAAACACCCAATGTTTGACCTTCTCACAAGTGTCCTCTTCAAAGTGGATCATCACCCACCCTGTGCCTCAGCCATCACCTGCATTACCCACCACACCTCACACCTGTTAAATCATTTCAATACTGTCCTCAGAACAGCTCTTCTCACGCTCTCCCTGGCTCATTTCCCATGGGAAGGATACTCTGGCAAGCCTTGATGACACCTAAATCCCTAAGGACCCTAAAGAGAGTACAAACACCATCCTCCCTTTCAGCAGTTCATTGAGGAGGAGGATGAGTAACAGTGAACTTCAGCTGAAACTGGGTTACTTGGGAGTTATTTTTGTGCCAGGGGCATTGAGCACTGAGGCCACACTCCCTCCACTCAACCTCCTTAGGTAGTCACAAATGGGCGCCCTACTTTCTGGGGAACAGAGGGCTGGAAGGAGATTTGGCTGGCTGAGCCCCACAAGGATGTTCCAGGATCAGGCACACCTCCTCCAAATTCCCCTGTGTCAGGTGCAGCACCCCACAGCCACTCTCCTCATCCCCAGGATCTGGACAGATCCCAACATGTGGGCTCATCCCCCCTCTGCCCTGTCCCTGTTGGGCAGCCACAGAAGGGGAGCACAGATGAGGTTTGGGAGTCCCTGCTGTGCTCAATGAGGCCACTGTGCTGTTTCCTCCTCAGCAGCATCTCCCAGCTCCAGAACTGCTGAGAAGGGACACGGAGAGGGAGCTTCCCCCCCGAGCTGGGGGCAGGCAGAGCACCCTGGAGGACAAACAGGGCACGGAGGAGGCTGCAGGATGGCAGTGCCACCCCGGAGCTGTGAGCTGCAGCCAACAGCTCTCCCCACGGTCACGGTACAGTGACATTGCTGAGGTGGCCAGGCCAGCTTCATGGTTCATGGACGGGCTCCTGGGGGCAGGAACCTGTTTTCTGTTGCCTGGGCCTGCACAGGTGAGCCCTGTTTGCTTCATGCTGTTCACCAGTAGCAAAAAGAGAACCAAACAGCCACACCTGGTCATGGTGCTGCTGCTGCTGCTGCTCGGAGAGGATGAGCCAAGCTCACCTCACCCTAATTCCTGGGGATGCAGAGATTTCCCTTTAACCACCAGGAAAGGAACCACTAGCTCTAAAAGGTGGGAGAACAGCAAAGGGTGGCTGGAACGTGGATGAGTTCCTTCCCTCTGAAGTAAACGTCTCACACACAGAGACCTATTTCTAATTTCAGGGTAATTCACTCTTCATTTCACAGCAAGGTGAGACATTTGCAATCAGCTGTTCTCTATTTAAAGACAAATGCACTGGTTTTTCCTTCTCTAGAGTTCAACACTGCAACTACTTATTTGTTTTCCTTTTCTCCCCTGCAAACAGCAGAGATGATTTCTCGTGTCACTCCAAGGCACAGCCTCTTGCTTTGCAAACCTGTACAAACAGGTCCCAACCTTACACCCACTCTCTGGTGTTCCCCAGCAGTCCTGCTCTTTGCAAAGCCCATCTCCCCACCTGTCCCTCCCCCAGGGCACTGGCAAGGTGCCCACCCATGGAGCACTGCCCAGCTGAGGACACTGCAGGTGTCCCCCAGAGAAGCCCCAGCTCCTCTCCAGCCAGCCAGGTCCTGTTTGACACGTGCACAGGTGAGCAGGGAAGTCACACCCAGCACCCTCTGCTTTCCCAGACCAGCACAGGCACTCCAAGAGAGCATCTTTGCAGCAGCCCCCACCATGAACACTGCAGTGCCTGTGTCCCCTCTGCCAGGAACGTCCCTGCCACCTTGGGCCCCTCCTGGGCCGCCTCACACAGGGCAGAATGATGCTTCCACCACCTCTGAGCCCTCCCACTCATCTCCTGGGGCCACAGCACATGCTGGGAGCCAAGGGGAAGAACTGCTCTCCAGTTCCTCTTGACTAAAAATAATGATTTATGGAGGTGAGTGGCTCAGTCCAGGGGAATCATCTAAGTAACAGCCTGTTGCCACATGAGCTGCTGTGCCCAGACTAACTTTCTCCTCCAGACAACAAAGTAATCTGTGCAAACATCTGGAGCAAGATATATGACTGTAAATGTGAAAAACCAGTAAATATTTCTTGGAAGAGAGAGATCCTCATATTTCAGGGCATAAACAGAATTTTAATAGCTGAGGGATAAGGCCAAGCTTTCCGTGAAAGCAACTCCCCTGGGTCTCATGTAACCATGGGGGCTCCAGAGCTCCCCTGGAAAGCCCCTGGTCCTTGGGGCTGTCACCAGCAGGGCCATGCCCAGAGCTGAGCCTGTGGGTCTGCTGCTGGCACCCCTCCCATGTGATGTTCCTGTTGGAAACTCAAGAGGGCTCAGCCACAAGGCTCCCAGGAGCCAGCACTGAGCCACTGCTGATGAAGTACCTTTGCAAAGTTGTTTTCTGAATAGTCCTCGGTATTTACCAGATGGCTACAGTGAGCTTAACACCCAGAGTAAAGCTCTGAGTGCTTTCCCTATGTTCTGGTTGCCCCACTTTTTGCTCTCCCCATTGTTTTTTAAGGCAAATTACACCCAGTCATGAGAAACCCACCACTGGAGCATAGTGGTGCTGCAGCACCACTGAATCTTCTGCACACTCAACTTCTTTGAGTGTCACATCAGCCTGGGAAGGAGGAGAAAGCTTTTTATAACGTGGCACAGATCTTTGCAAATGTTCAATTTAACTTGGTGTCATCTTGAAACCTGGCAAGAGACTGTTGAGCTGGCCCAGAGACATTTCTCTGGTGTAAGGCTAATCCTCAGTAGGTCAGAATATAGAACACTAATCCATATGGAGGGTGATGGAAGCACTCAGAGCAGCCTGCACAGCAGCCTGGCTGGGTGCCTGCTAGGAAAATTGCCAAATACTCTGTTATTTTTTTCATTTAGCTCTCTGCTATTTAAAGGCAGCCCCATCAGGAACACAGCCCAAAGCATCCCAGTCCTACACGGCCAGGAATGCTGCACTGAGGCAGCTCTGGGCTGGCTAAGGTGGCCACCAGATCTCAGAGACCTCAGAGGGACAAGGAAGGTCTGCTTTTCTCCAGGGATATATGCAGAGACACGACAATCCACAATGGGACAGCAGGAACCCCTGGGCTGCTGACACAAGGGCTGCCTTGTTTGAAGCAGTTTTCTGCCACAGAAAAACTGTTCATCACAAGACCTGAGCTCCCACATCTTCAATCCACCCCAGCCATGCTCACCACAGAGGTGTGCCACCTACTTGTGTAGGGAAAAACAATATCTGTGCTGGGCTGGATGAGTTTTTTGTTCACCAAATGAGGAGGGGGAGCCCTCCTTTGAGGGCAGCAGAGGAGCAGCAGCCCTGGTCAGAGGGCAGCCACCCAGCCCTCTGGACTGTCCCTGCTGGGAGCCTGGGGCAGGTGACTGCAAGGGAGAGCACAACTCCTCCAGCATCTTTCTGGAAAAAGGAGTTGAACCTGAGCTTGTGAAACCCCTCAAATCTGTCAAATATTTCATCAAAGCAGGGGTGACCTGCTCCTGCCTATAAACCCCTTGGTGTGTCTAAAGGGAAGAAGAATCAGTGTCACAACTTTTTTTTTAATCTTTTCCCTTTCTCACCCCTTAGAATCCAGTCATGTCTATAAAACCTCCTTAAATATGGCTGAATCCCTGCCAGGTGAGTTCGCTATCATCTCAGAAGAATATAATTAAAAAAGAAATGATGTGCCCAGTTATTTCCCTCCCCTCCAGGATGCTGTTTGTGCTGCTCCCTCCACTGAAGGCTGTGGCTCGACACCAGCACCAGGAAGGTAGCAGGTTTCTTTTCTCATGGGGAAGCATTTTGATCTACTGCTGTAAAGTCTCCAAGGGCAACCTAAGGTTTTCTTAGAAGTGTTTTATGGACTTTAAAACATGAGAACGCGCTGAAATATCGGCTTTCAGTAATGCTCCTCAGGTTTAAGAAGGAAGAGATCTATCTGGAAACTCACCAAAAGTTAGAACAGAAATCACCACCTGCCATCCCTGCATTCAGTACCTATAAAGGAGCACAATTTATTGTCACTTTCCAAAATAAAGACTTACCCATGTACCTCAGGGTAACGTAAGATGAAACCTCACAATTTGGCAGCCCCCCCTGCCCCTCCCTGCACACACATCCAGCTCCTCAGGAAAGCCAGAGAGCCCAACCCCGACACAACCAAACACTCCCAACCCTCTGCCACACTGCGAGGCTGAAGAGCCAGGAAGAGACATAAATACCATTTAAATTAATGATATAACACAATCAGGAGAGGGAACAACTCCATGGCACGTGCCTCGGAGCAGCATGAGCAGCCTGGGCTGCCCCTCTGCCTGTGGACACCTCCAGATCCTGTGACCCACAGGACAGAGCCCACCCCGGTGCTGGGGAGCACAGCAGACACGGGCGTTCCAGCAGCAGTTCGTCTGACTGAGCCAAGACTCCACTTACTATAAATCAACAATAACTTGCTGACTTAAACAAGCATCTGTTATTTACTCTGGCTGCACAAGCCAACCCACTTGGCTTGACACAGAGCTGGTGTGCAGCACAGACAGAGCTGCAAATGATTTACTCGGGAGAAATATGCAAAATGTATTAACTATTATTTGACTGCCCTTTTTGGCAACAATCCAACGCTGATGTCCCCTGTGGTATAGCCCCTATTCTTCTCAGAACCAGGACTGGCAAGTTGGCTCCTGGCACAGAGGAATGAGGGAAACATGACTCCAGAAAGAGGCAGGATAATGAAAATTGATCTGATTGACATAGAATCAGCAGTCTGACACCAGCACCCCCAGCCTGGGACCTCTGCTCCTATAAAGGAGAGGCTGGGCATGAGGAAGGTCATGGTGAGACAGAAGCTCTGTCCCCCCCTCTGCTGCCAGCCCTCTCCCGAGGACACCACGGCCAGCTGCCAGCAGTGCCCACATAAATTGTGTTAGCACCAAGGGAGAATGATGGCTTGTGCTGGTTCACAACTGTGTTGGTTCACCTCTCCTGAACACAAGCCTCATGAGCACATTACATTGCTGGACAGTTCAGCTTCCACAACAGAGAGTCTCAGTGCCCAAGTGCCCAAGAACCACAACTCTGAACTGCAGGTAGAAATCAGACATTGCTGAGGCACAGCCTGAGGAAACAGCTGGGCTGGGTGCTTCTGCATGTTCATTCCTGAGGAAAGATGGCACAAAGACCTCCCTGTTGAGAGGGAACATTTGGGCTCACACTTATCCCTGGAGAGCCTGGACATGAAAGAGAAGTTGCTTCCTCACGGGCTGGGGAGAAGGATCATGGACCCCAAGGTCAGAGCACAGCTCCTGATGGACAGAGGGTTGTGCTGTTTGTGGGCTCTGGAAGGGCACAGGAGAGGAAAAGCCTCCCCTAAACTGGCAGTTGTGAATCTGAGACCACAGTGGGCTGATGGGAGCTTAAAGCACTCTGGAGAGTCAAGAAGAGAAGCAGGAACTGACTGTTCCAGGGGCTCACCAGGTCACTAAGATAGCTGTGGAACCAAAGAAACATTTGGGTCAGAAGGGACATTAAAGACCATCTTGGTCCACGCCCCTGCCACAGCAGGGACACCTTCTAAAAGATGAGATTGCTCAATGCCACTGAAATAAATGTATTTTGGCAAACTGGTTTGGCTACTTTTTGAGAGCAATCGGTAAAATGAAATGAGAGAAAAATCAATTTATCCTTGATTTTTCTCCTTTTCTGGTTTAAGAGATCTTAGAATGCCACCACAGTGGGGCAGTGACCTCTCCTCTGTCCCCATTACCTTCAGCTGCCCGTTTGAAGAACACTTTGCAGCTCCCACATGTGAGGGCTCCGTAATGGCACCCAGACGCTTCATCTCCACAGATCAAACAGGTCTTCTGAGGTGGGAAGTAATAGTCAATGGGCAGGACATGGTCACGGCCAGCCTCCAACCTGCAGCATGAAACAGACAGCGAGAGAAGGGTCAGCAAATGTGGGCAGGACACGGTCATGGCAAACCCAGAACTGCAGTGATGGATCAGCCAAGCTCTGAGCAGCAAGAGAGAGAGCAACAACTGAGCCAGGCCCCGCCCTGACCATGCAGAGACCGTGCTGGGTGCCCCACTGCGGGAAATGTGTGACAAAGTGTGACAAAGTACAGTGACAGTGACACAGTGACAGCACAGCCTAAGGAGAGAAGGCCACTGAAACTGGCTGTTGCAGTGCTCATGGAATTTTGACTTCAATAATGAAGTTTCTGCACCAAACAAGGCAGAGCACGGCACTGCCAACCCCTTGATGCCACATGAACCACCATGCCCAGATGTTCCCAGTGCCTGATTCCCCTGCTGCAACACCTCACCATTCTACACACCCAGATTCTGTCCTCTCAGCTGGTCCTGTCCCCTCCCCAACCCGATCTGATCTGTTTTATCAGATCCATGGAGAAACTGCTTTTCCAGAGGGCATGGCAGGAGGACAGGGGCTTATCCAAATCAAGAGCCAACATGTGAAGGCAGCTTGGGAAGCACCAGCACGTTAAGTTAATTACCAGAACTCATTTTTCTGCAACCACTGGATGAGGCAATTAGCTTTTAGCAGTCTGCAAGTCACCACAACTTTTGGGTAAAATTAGATCCCCTTTCATTTTTGGCATTGTTTGTTGCTTGCAAGTGAGCTCTGAGAAATCAGGTTACATCAACAGCGAGTGTGACAAAGATGGGACTTCTTGAATAAACCTTTATAGGCAGAAAAGCCCCACTGTCCTCACCTGTCCCTCACCTGGGAGCTGTGCAGATCCCACCTCAGTTTCAGATCAGTAACTGGAGCAGCAATTTCATCCTCAGTTCTTATGGCAAAAACTTTTTGAGTGATTTCTCATCTCTTTAACAGGAGCAATCAGTGACTCATCTGTAGATGCAGCTCAACCAGCCTTCCCCAGCCATCTCCATTTCCAAGGATTTTCTTGAATTACTGATTCAATGGAGGAGACACAGTTGGCTGCACTGTGCCTGCCACAGTCAAGTCCTGTTGCAACCATTGTGTTCTTTTCTTGTCTTACATGGCATCCCTCCTGCGCTCCTGGTGTGATCCCACCACCCATCTCATCCCCCCATGCCATGTGCTGCTGGCACTGGGTGAGAGGGGCTGCTGGAGAGCAGACCCTGCTGAGGAATACCAGCAGCACATAGAAAAGCCCGGATAAAAATGTCTTATTTATCCAGTGTGTTTTAGATTCACACATAACAGGCCTTTCTGCTAATGACCCAACACCTCTTTTCTCCTCTCTGTGCAGTCAGAAATCCAACAGTGCTCATTTCCCTGCTGCCATAAGGCTTCCACTGTCTCCCCCATGCTCAGTGCTGTGTGCCATGAGCAGCAGGGCCTCTCTCAGCAGGGTGTCGTGACAACAGACACAAGATTCCCAGAGGACCCAGAGCTGTTTTTGAGCATTAATTATCTGAAACTGCAAAGCAGGTTTGTGATTGAGTGGCTTCTGAAACAGCTTTTAAAGAGCTGTTCATGTATGGGAAGAGCTGTGCAAGTACAGAAACACCCTCCAGCAGGTGTGCATCGAGTGTACCCCGTACATGTGCCCCTGCCAGGGACAGGATGGAGCTGGGCAGGGCTCCCCACACACCCCTCCATGCTCAGCCACCCTTGTCCCCACTGCCACCAACTGATGGAGACTGGAGGACACCGGCTGACATGGAAAGGGACTCCTGGCCATGGGACAGGCTCCTCCTGGGGTAAGGCTTGGCAAGGTGTGCACAGCCCCAGTACCCCAAGGAGATGGTGTTTAGGAGATGGTGTTTAGGAGGTGGTGTTTAGGAGATGGTGTT
>NC_031772.1:6274817-6279408 GCF_001522545.3 Parus major
AGGAGATGGTGTTTAGGAGATGGTGTTTAGGCAGGTGGGGAGGGGCTCTCCACAGGCCCTGCAGCACCAATGTGGTTCCCTGCCAGCAGCCACCGCCCAGAGCTGAAGCATCTGCCCGGGAATGCCCTTGACTTTAAAACAACGCCAATTTGCCTTTTCTATTTTTTTAGAGAGAGAACTGCAAGAAAACCATAATGTAAAAATGTTCTAACAACTCAGAGTGAGCTATGCTAATGATTCCCTTAACGATCCATTTTCCAGTTTCCAAGGGACATTTACAGGGCATTCTCAAAACGTGCAGGTAATACATAACACTGAGCCAAAGAGGTGCCTGGAGAAGCTGCAGGGCAGCAGGGCCAGCAGAGCTCTGGGCAGAGCCGCCTGCCCCAAGGTGCCAATGCACAGCAGTGCCACAGCCCCTCACCCTTGTTAAGGACACAGGAGGGCCACAAGGGGTGGCTCGGTGGCCAGCTCACTGCTGGCAGCTCCAAAGCTTTCCTCTGGGTGAAGTTTGTGCCCACAGAGCCACAGCAGCGCTCAGGTCAGACCAAAACAAGCCCTGCTCTGCGGGGGCTGGCAGCTGGTGCCATATGTGGCAAGTGTCAGCCCGGCTGTGGAGCCCAAAGCAGGGTGATAGCGCTCCAGGGCAGACACAACTGGGACGCGCTGACGGCGGCGGCGATGCCAGACCCGGCGCTCCCCGAAGGCCAAGGTCGCAGCTGCCACCAAGGAGCTTGGTGGCTTTCAGGGGCAGGGAAAAACAACCTCAGTATCTCTTCTACAGCTCCAGGATGAGTTTTATTCTCAGGGGTTCTGCAAGGAAATGGAAGATTTACTGAGCTCCCCTCACACGCATATATTTCTGGGGAGTAGAAACTTCATTTTGCAATGAGGCATTTGTTTGTCATTAGTTAAATTTCACCAAACAGCCACATTTCACAACATCCCCAGAAAGCCAAGAACAAGCACTGGTAAAAGAGGAGCCAACCACTTTTCCTGATCCACAAAGAAAGTTTCCATCTCAACAACAGCTGGCACAGGCTGCTCGAAAGGAGCTGCCCACGACTTCCCACCCCTAAGCCAGACCAGGACAAAATGATGGGAGCTGTCACACACCCCCAGCTCATCCCACACAGGAACCCCAGAGCAGAGCACCCTGGTCCCATACTCCCAGAGGAAACAGGGTTTGTACCTTCACTGTGCTGTGCTCAAAACCTGCACATCTGTGATGCTCAGGGGATGTGGAGACCAGAACTGAGCCAGCACTCACTCACAGACTCAGGTGCTCCGGAGGATGCTGAGCTCAGAACTGAGCCAGCACTCACACATGAACTCAGGTGACACAGAACCCTATCCAGTCATTTCAAGTACTGTTATTTTTGAGGCACTCTGATGTTATCAGGAGGAATCTCTGCCTTTAAAACAGCATCATCTACGCATGACATTCTAATGCAATATTAAATTTAACTGGCTTCCCCTCAGTGCAGTTGTGGGGCTCCTGCCTGGATGAAATTCTGTCACTCCCATGAAGGGGCCAAACCCATGCTCAGCAAAGGGCATGACTGCTTACTTTGGGCACATCCTCGTGTCCCCTTGCACTGTCATTTGGCTGCTGCTGGCTCCAGCCAGAGCAGAGCCGAGCCTGCACTCACAGCCACCACATCACACTCATCCAGACAAGGCCTGCACAGAAACTTTAAAGCGTTCACCTGTTAAAACACTTTGAGCCATTTAATCTATAAACATGCAGCTTTGTACACTGAATTCATGTCCTTTCTGCTAAAGAGCCTTGTGTGTGTTTCCAGCCTGCCCATGCCTGTTTTTGTGTGCAGTGGCAGCAGAGGCACAACAGCATCTGAGAGCAGAGCAGGGCACAGCACCAGCCCAGGCTGGTAAACACACATAGGAACTGGATCCTCACCGGATTTAAATAAATATTAGCAGATGACAGTGGGTTTTCCAAGCATCCCAGCAGTGCAGGCTGGCAGGAGGAGCACACCTCAGAGAAAGCAAACGTCCTCCCCCCACCTACTCACAGGAGCAGGCTTAGCTCTCCAGCCCTGGCCCTACCTCCCAGCCCCAGGGGCACAAATAGCTTCCACAGGCACAGCTGCACAAATCCCTTCCCAAATCTCAACATTAAACTCAGTGTTTTTCTGTTTTCAAACAGTCTGTTTACTTATTTTGACAGTTTATTTTTCACACAGCGCATCCCCACTGCAGCTGAAGATCCCCCCCACCACTCCCAGCCCTTGGCTCTTCTCTCCTGCGCTCCAGGCCTGGAGATGCATGGACCCAGCCACTTTTGTTTGTCCCTGCACTCAGCAGACAGCCCCAACCTGACCAGCTGAGGCACTGCACACCTGTAAATGGGGAGCCTGCTGGGGAGTCCCCTCATTTAATGGCCATCCCCAGCTCTCACCTTCCAATCATCCATAAGGAAGAAGCGGAAAATGAGCTTAAAAAGGTGAAAGCTGGCAGGTTTGCTACACCTGGAACACAAAGCCTGGGTGAAGCCACCCTGCAGTCTCTGCACCTCACCGGTGGCCACAGCGGAGGTTGCTGCCCACGTTTGGTTACAGCTGACACCAAAACTTCTGCCTCAAAGCCTGATGTCTAGCCAGAGGCTCCAGGAGCAGCTTAAATAAATCAGCTCAGAGAAGATGGAACGCTTGATCCCCCCCAGATGGAGCAGGTACCTACAAAAAGAGATGGCACAAGTGCATTGCAAGGTCACTTCAGATGGGAACTCACCTGATTATGAAGCACAAAGGGGACAAAAAAGCAAACAAGGAGCAGGAAGGCTGCAGGCAGGCTGCAGCCCTCAGGAGCACTCTGGAGGCCATCACAGCCCTACACTGTATCCTCCTGGTGACTGCAGAATCACCTGGAGTTGCCAAGGACAGGACCTTGGCATCCTTGTTGCACAGAGAACCCTACTTATTTCCCAAGGAAACACTCTGTCCTCACTGATATTTATGCAGTTAGTTTAAGCCACACCATAATCTTCCATTTTCAAATCCATCTCCTCTGCTCACAAAAAGAAAATATGCCTGTAAAGAAAATCACAAATAATGAGACACTTGATACATATATTTCATGCTCCAAGAGACACTGCCATGATGCAGGTACAGGCTTACAGCTCCCATGAAACCATCCAGGGTGCAGACTTGTGGTGCCACACACCAACATCTCTGCCTGCAGGACAAGTTTTACCTTTCTCTCTTCCACAATCAAGTGCAGTGATGCCTACGAAATGCTCTGGAAGAGGGGACGTGAATTCTTGGTGGCTTTTCTCACAGCTGGTGTGCCAGGCGGATCTCCAGAGGAACAGAACACTGTACCAGTGTCCAGCCATGGGGCACAGCACCTCAGGTGAACTGGCCACGTGGCCCCCAAGGCCACCATGGCCCCCCAGAACCCCCAGCTAACCACAGCATCTGGTACAGGGCTACCAAGAAAAAGCCAAAGCAGAATTATTCCAATCAGTGTCACATGGAGCTTCAAATGTATTTGGAATTTAACTTGGCAACAAGGATCAAGTTATGCTGGTGGCCAGAGGTCAGCTGTCGGCTCCCAGCTGGGCTGCTGAGGGATGCCAGGATTCATTCCCAGACTCAGATATTTAAAACACAAAATATTTTACCCGCTTCCTTTGGCAGTGGAATTATTACTAAGGAAACCAGTGCTGCAAATTCTGCATTTTTATTTCTCCACTGGAGGAAGCACAAGGCAAAACCAGACAACAACAAGGGCGGGACCCACGATGGAAACATGAGGAGACCACAAATACCACGGATTTGGCACCCAGCTGGGGAGGCACTCGGCCGAGCCAGCACCCTCCCCCTGGCACAGCACTGAGCCCTGGCACAGCACCCTCCCCCTGGCACAGCACTGAGCCCTGGGGATGGATGGGGACTGGAGCAGAACCCCCCCAGTGTCAGGGAGCAGCCCCCTCGTGAGTGGGGAATAGCAGGGATCACTGCAGCGGCACTGCAAGGCAGGTCCCACAACTCACCAGCAGAACTGGGTTATTTTTATAACCTTTATACCAAAACCAAACCTTTGCAGAGACACAACTGCAGGGGCACAGAAACCCTTCCCCTTATTACGTCTGGGAGTGGGTACAAGCTCTAGATGCAGAATTTCCCTTCATCTCTGCTGGCAAAGCACAGAGTTCCTACAGGAGACTTCACGACTTGTGCAACAGTATCATCTTCCCGTGTCCTCCAAGCGGATCGTGCTGTGAGTCATCCCTGACATAAACACACTAATTAAAATGAACATTTCACAGATTTAGTGCCAGGTCTCCCTGCAACTCTTAGCCCCAGTCTCAGCAGAACAGGCAGCATAAAATCAACCTCCCCAGCAACCCACAGTCATTGGCCGACACCCACCAATGCCCTCCGCTCCTCAGCCCGGCCTTCCTGGCATGCCTGTGGCTCACAGCTGCCCACATCTGCCAGATGCACACGGACTGGGGCAGGATCAGGGCAGGACTGCAACAGGAGCAGGGCAGGACTGGCCCCTCAGCAAGGCTTGGATGGAGGGGATGGATGGATGGATGGATGGATGGATGGATGGATGGATG